>NC_143390.1:35000-37500 GCF_980474605.1 Leiobunum rupestre | reverse complement strand
GCGAGTGCGCGGCGCCGTCAGGCGCCAATACACAGTAAAGACGTTGTAGGATAAAGTACATGATCTAGTAGAGGCTACAATACAAGTTATAGGAATAGCAACAGTATTACTAACCACTAACTTAAATACCCCATTTTCGGTGTAACCAACATTAAATTACCCATTCCACTATTTTAGTGTTACCAACAATAAATAACCCATTCCCCATTAAACAGTGTAATCAATTATTTTGACGGCATCGTCAAAAGTGGTGCGACGGTCATCTCTCATGAGAGGTCTCATGAGAGTTGTCGTGAGAGGTTTCATGAGAGGTCTCGTGAGAGATGTCATGAGAGGTTTCATGAGAGATCTCGTGAGAGATGTCATGAGAGGTCTGGTGAGAGGGTTCATGAGAGGTTTCGTGAGAGGTCTTGTGAGAGATTTCATGAGTGATTTCAAGAGAGTATTGGTGAGAGTTCTGCTTAGATGACCCATCTTGGAAGAATGCTTTTCAACGACACTCCGTACGATTGGGTACGAAGCGGTTTTCTTTCACGTAACTATTCCTTTAAATCGGTTTGACGGAGGGGAATTGGAACGAGGTCATTGGTTTCTCCTTAAAGAATAGAATGTTGGGGAACAGTTTGACGGCATCTTAAGGAGTCTTCTCTCATGAGAGGAAGTTGAAGCATTTAATTTGGTATTCGGCTCTTCGGGAATATTGTGACGGCATCGGTAAAAGTGATGCACCGTTCATCTCTCATGAGAGCTATCGAAACTTAGAAGTTTTCTCTCGTGAGAGGCGGTCGAAGCGTCAATAAAAGGTTCCGGCTATTCGGAAATATTTTGACGGCATCGTCAAAAGTGGTGCGACGGTCATCTCTCATGAGAGGTCTCATGAGAGTTGTCGTGAGAGGTTTCATGAGAGGTCTCGTGAGAGATGTCATGAGAGGTTTCATGAGAGGTCTCGTGAGAGATGTCATGAGAGGTCTCGTGAGAGATGTCATGAGAGGTCTCGTGAGAGATGTCATGAGAGGTCTCGTGAGAGATGTCATGAGAGGTTTCATGAGAGATCTCGTGAGAGATGTCATGAGAGGTCTGGTGAGAGGGTTCATGAGAGGTTTCGTGAGAGGTCTTGTGAGAGATTTCATGAGTGATTTCAAGAGAGTATTGGTGAGAGTTCTGCTTAGATGACCCACCTTGGAAGAATGCTTTGCAACGACACTCCGTACGATTGGCTACGAAGCGGTTTTCTTTCACGTAACTATTCCTTTAAATCGGTTTGACGGAGGGGAATTGGAACGAGGTCATTGGTTTCTCCTTAAAGAATAGAATGTTGGGGAACAGTTTGACGGCATCTTAAGGAGTCTTCTCTCATGAGAGGAAGTTGAAGCATTTAATTTGGTATTCGGCTCTTCGGGAATATTGTGACGGCATCGGTAAAAGTGATGCACCGTTCATCTCTCATGAGAGCTATCGAAACTTAGAAGTTTTCTCTCGTGAGAGGCGGTCGAAGCGTCAATAAAAGGTTCCGGCTATTCGGAAATATTTTGACGGCATCGTCAAAAGTGGTGCGACGGTCATCTCTCATGAGAGGTCTCATGAGTGTTGTCGTGAGAGGTTTCATGAGAGGCAACGGGGAATTAACTTTACCGGAATCCATCGAGTGTAATACTAAGATCTGTGCTAAGGGCTCTCACGAGATTCGTCAGGGTAACATCTGTACTGTAATCTCTCACGAGCCTGCTTCGAGAACCGCGGTAGCAGCTCTCACGAGAGTCATCGGGGAATAAACTTCTACGTAATCCCTCGTGAAAGTTTCTAAGTTCTTAGCTGAGAGCTCTCATGAGATTCGTCGGGGTAACAAATGTACCATAATCTCTCACGAGACTGCTTCTTGAACTGTGGTGAGAGCTCTCATGAGATTCGTCGGGGAAACAACTTCACCGTAATCCATAAAGTTTAATACAAAGATCTTTGCTGAGAGCTCTCATGAGACCTCTCACCACACGTTTTTCAAGACCTTCGTAAGACCTCTCATGAGAGATTACGGTGACGAGGTATGGTCGGTACGTCGATGAAAAGAACGTCGTCGAAAATCCACCGAGATCTCTCATGAGACCTCTCACCACACGTTTTTCAAGACCTTCGTAAGACCTCTCATGAGAGATTACGGTGACGAGGTATGGTCGGTACGTCGATGAAAAGAACGTCGTCGAAACTCCACCGAGATCTCTCATGAGACCTCTCACCACACGTTTTTCAAGACCTTCGTAAGACCTCTCATGAGAGATTACGGTGACGAGGTATGGTCGGTACGTCGATGAAAAGAACGTCGTCGAAACTCCACCGAGATCTCTCATGAGAGGAAGTTGAAGCATTTAATTTGGTATTCGGCTCTTCGGGAATATTGTGACGGCATCGGTAAAAGTGATGCACCGTTCATCTCTCATGAGAGCTATCGAAACTTAGAAGTTTTCTCTCGTGAGAGGCGGTCGAAGCGTCAATAAAAGGTTCCGGC
>NC_143390.1:27500-30000 GCF_980474605.1 Leiobunum rupestre | reverse complement strand
TTAGGTTAGGTTAGGTTAGGTTAGGTTAGGTTAGGTTAGGTTAGGTTAGGTTAGGTTAGGTTAGGTTAGGTTAGGTTAGGTTAGGTTAGGTTAGGTTAGGTTAGGTTAGGTTAGGTTAGGTTAGGTTAGGTTAGGTTAGGTTAGGTTAGGTTAGGTTAGGTTAGGTTCGGTTAGGTTAGGTTAGGTTAGGTTAGGTTAGGTTAGGTTAGGTTAGGTTAGGTTAGGTTAGGTTAGGTTAGGTTAGGTTAGGTTGGGAATCGTGGGTGTCATGTTTCTTTTTTCTTAAAGCTGGGACTTTAAATTGTACTTTCTGTTGGGGGGGCTGCCGCCCCCCCATACCCCCCCGCTTTTTTCTTTTTCTTTTCTTTTCCCTGCGGGGGCTGTGTGCGCTGCCGCGAGCCCGGGGGCTCAGCCCCCAGGATCCCCCGCGCCTAAGCGGCGAGCTTCTCGACACGCCCACCAATATTGTTTACCATAAGATTTAGTCTTTCGGTGCGAGATTCAACCATTTGCTTTGATTTTTTGTTTAGGCGTAGCGAAGATATAACTCTCGAAGTGAAAAGGCCACAATTGTTCAGACGATACTGGAAGCGTTAGGCTTGGTACTGTCCTCTAAGTCGCGTTATAGACGGCCCATCGCCTTTTTTAGAACGGGGTTTGGGGGGCGCCGGTCCGGCCCCCCAAGCGCTCGAGCGCAGCGAGTGCGCGGCGCCGTCAGGCGCCAATACACAGTAAAGACGTTGTAGGATAAAGTACATGATCTAGTAGAGGCTACAATACAAGTTATAGGAATAGCAACAGTATTACTAACCACTAACTTAAATACCCCATTTTCGGTGTAACCAACATTAAATTACCCATTCCACTATTTTAGTGTTACCAACAATAAATAACCCATTCCCCATTAAACAGTGTAATCAATTATTTTGACGGCATCGTCAAAAGTGGTGCGACGGTCATCTCTCATGAGAGGTCTCATGAGAGTTGTCGTGAGAGGTTTCATGAGAGGTCTCGTGAGAGATGTCATGAGAGGTTTCATGAGAGATCTCGTGAGAGATGTCATGAGAGGTCTGGTGAGAGGGTTCATGAGAGGTTTCGTGAGAGGTCTTGTGAGAGATTTCATGAGTGATTTCAAGAGAGTATTGGTGAGAGTTCTGCTTAGATGACCCATCTTGGAAGAATGCTTTTCAACGACACTCCGTACGATTGGGTACGAAGCGGTTTTCTTTCACGTAACTATTCCTTTAAATCGGTTTGACGGAGGGGAATTGGAACGAGGTCATTGGTTTCTCCTTAAAGAATAGAATGTTGGGGAACAGTTTGACGGCATCTTAAGGAGTCTTCTCTCATGAGAGGAAGTTGAAGCATTTAATTTGGTATTCGGCTCTTCGGGAATATTGTGACGGCATCGGTAAAAGTGATGCACCGTTCATCTCTCATGAGAGCTATCGAAACTTAGAAGTTTTCTCTCGTGAGAGGCGGTCGAAGCGTCAATAAAAGGTTCCGGCTATTCGGAAATATTTTGACGGCATCGTCAAAAGTGGTGCGACGGTCATCTCTCATGAGAGGTCTCATGAGAGTTGTCGTGAGAGGTTTCATGAGAGGTCTCGTGAGAGATGTCATGAGAGGTTTCATGAGAGGTCTCGTGAGAGATGTCATGAGAGGTCTCGTGAGAGATGTCATGAGAGGTCTCGTGAGAGATGTCATGAGAGGTCTCGTGAGAGATGTCATGAGAGGTTTCATGAGAGATCTCGTGAGAGATGTCATGAGAGGTCTGGTGAGAGGGTTCATGAGAGGTTTCGTGAGAGGTCTTGTGAGAGATTTCATGAGTGATTTCAAGAGAGTATTGGTGAGAGTTCTGCTTAGATGACCCACCTTGGAAGAATGCTTTGCAACGACACTCCGTACGATTGGCTACGAAGCGGTTTTCTTTCACGTAACTATTCCTTTAAATCGGTTTGACGGAGGGGAATTGGAACGAGGTCATTGGTTTCTCCTTAAAGAATAGAATGTTGGGGAACAGTTTGACGGCATCTTAAGGAGTCTTCTCTCATGAGAGGAAGTTGAAGCATTTAATTTGGTATTCGGCTCTTCGGGAATATTGTGACGGCATCGGTAAAAGTGATGCACCGTTCATCTCTCATGAGAGCTATCGAAACTTAGAAGTTTTCTCTCGTGAGAGGCGGTCGAAGCGTCAATAAAAGGTTCCGGCTATTCGGAAATATTTTGACGGCATCGTCAAAAGTGGTGCGACGGTCATCTCTCATGAGAGGTCTCATGAGAGTTGTCGTGAGAGGTTTCATGAGAGGCAACGGGGAATTAACTTTACCGGAATCCATCGAGTGTAATACTAAGATCTGTGCTAAGGGCTCTCACGAGATTCGTCAGGGTAACATCTGTACTGTAATCTCTCACGAGCCTGCTTCGAGAACCGCGGTAGCAGCTCTCACGAGAGTCATCGGGGAATAAACTTCTACGTAATCCCTCGTGAAAGTTTCTA
>NC_143390.1:12500-15000 GCF_980474605.1 Leiobunum rupestre | reverse complement strand
TAGGTTAGGTTAGGTTAGGTTAGGTTAGGTTAGGTTAGGTTAGGTTAGGTTAGGTTAGGTTGGGTTAGGTTAGGTTAGGTTAGGTTAGGTTAGGTTAGGTTAGGTTAGGTTAGGTTAGGTTAGGTTGGGTTAGGTTAGGTTGGGTTAGGTTAGGTTAGGTTAGGTTAGGTTGGGTTGGGTTAGGTTAGGTTAGGTTAGGTTAGGTTAGGTTAGGTTAGGTTAGGTTAGGTTAGGTTAGGTTAGGTTAGGTTAGGTTAGGTTAGGTTAGGTTAGGTTAGGTTAGGTTAGGTTAGGTTAGGTTAGGTTAGGTTAGGTTAGGTTAGGTTAGGTTAGGTTAGGTTAGGTTAGGTTAGGTTAGGTTAGGTTAGGTTAGGTTAGGTTAGGTTGGGTTAGGTTAGGTTAGGTTAGGTTAGGTTAGGTTAGGTTAGGTTAGGTTAGGTTAGGTTAGGTTAGGTTAGGTTAGGTTAGGTTAGGTTAGGTTAGGTTAGGTTAGGTTAGGTTAGGTTAGGTTAGGTTAGGTTAGGTTAGGTTAGGTTAGGTTAGGTTAGGTTAGGTTAGGTTAGGTTAGGTTAGGTTAGGTTAGGTTAGGTTAGGTTAGGTTAGGTTAGGTTAGGTTAGGTTAGGTTAGGTTAGGTTAGGTTAGGTTAGGTTAGGTTAGGTTAGGTTAGGTTAGGTTAGGTTGGGTTAGGTTAGGTTAGGTTAGGTTAGGTTAGGTTAGGTTAGGTTAGGTTAGGTTAGGTTAGGTTAGGTTAGGTTAGGTTAGGTTAGGTTAGGTTAGGTTAGGTTAGGTTAGGTTAGGTTAGGTTAGGTTAGGTTAGGTTAGGTTAGGTTAGGTTAGGTTAGGTTAGGTTAGGTTAGGTTAGGTTAGGTTAGGTTAGGTTAGGTTAGGTTAGGTTAGGTTAGGTTAGGTTGGGTTGGGTTAGGTTAGGTTAGGTTAGGTTAGGTTAGGTTAGGTTAGGTTAGGTTAGGTTAGGTTAGGTTAGGTTAGGTTAGGTTAGGTTAGGTTAGGTTAGGTTAGGTTAGGTTGGGTTAGGTTAGGTTAGGTTAGGTTAGGTTAGGTTAGGTTAGGTTAGGTTAGGTTAGGTTAGGTTAGGTTAGGTTAGGTTAGGTTAGGTTAGGTTAGGTTAGGTTAGGTTAGGTTAGGTTAGGTTAGGTTAGGTTAGGTTAGGTTAGGTTAGGTTAGGTTAGGTTAGGTTAGGTTAGGTTAGGTTAGGTTAGGTTAGGTTAGGTTAGGTTAGGTTAGGTTAGGTTAGGTTAGGTTAGGTTAGGTTAGGTTAGGTTAGGTTAGGTTAGGTTAGGTTAGGTTAGGTTAGGTTAGGTTAGGTTAGGTTAGGTTAGGTTAGGTTAGGTTAGGTTAGGTTAGGTTAGGTTAGGTTAGGTTAGGTTAGGTTAGGTTAGGTTAGGTTAGGTTAGGTTAGGTTAGGTTAGGTTAGGTTAGGTTAGGTTAGGTTAGGTTAGGTTAGGTTAGGTTAGGTTAGGTTAGGTTAGGTTAGGTTAGGTTAGGTTAGGTTAGGTTAGGTTAGGTTAGGTTAGGTTAGGTTAGGTTAGGTTAGGTTAGGTTAGGTTAGGTTAGGTTAGGTTAGGTTAGGTTAGGTTAGGTTGGGTTAGGTTAGGTTAGGTTAGGTTAGGTTAGGTTAGGTTAGGTTAGGTTAGGTTAGGTTAGGTTAGGTTAGGTTAGGTTAGGTTAGGTTAGGTTAGGTTGGGTTAGGTTAGGTTTGGTTAGGTTAGGTTAGGTTAGGTTAGGTTAGGTTAGGTTAGGTTAGGTTAGGTTAGGTTAGGTTAGGTTAGGTTAGGTTAGGTTAGGTTAGGTTAGGTTAGGTTAGGTTAGGTTAGGTTAGGTTAGGTTAGGTTGGGTTAGGTTAGGTTAGGTTAGGTTAGGTTAGGTTAGGTTAGGTTAGGTTAGGTTGGGTTAGGTTAGGTTAGGTTAGGTTAGGTTAGGTTAGGTTAGGTTAGGTTAGGTTGGGTTAGGTTAGGTTAGGTTAGGTTAGGTTAGGTTAGGTTAGGTTAGGTTAGGTTAGGTTAGGTTAGGTTAGGTTAGGTTAGGTTAGGTTAGGTTAGGTTAGGTTAGGTTAGGTTAGGTTAGGTTAGGTTAGGTTAGGTTAGGTTAGGTTAGGTTAGGTTAGGTTAGGTTAGGTTAGGTTAGGTTAGGTTAGGTTAGGTTAGGTTAGGTTAGGTTAGGTTAGGTTAGGTTAGGTTAGGTTAGGTTAGGTTAGGTTAGGTTAGGTTAGGTTAGGTTAGGTTAGGTTAGGTTAGGTTAGGTTAGGTTAGGTTAGGTTAGGTTAGGTTAGGTTAGGTTAGGTTAGGTTAGGTTAGGTTAGGTTAGGTTAGGTTAGGTTAGGTTAGGTTAGGTTAGGTTAGGTTAGGTTAGGTTAGGTTAGGTTAGGTTAGGTTAGGTTAGGTTAGGTTAGGTTAGGTTAGGTTAGGTTAGGTTAGGTTAGGTTAGGTTAGGTTAGGTTAGGTTAGGTTAGGTTAGGTTAGGTTAGGTTAGGTTAGGTTAGGT
>NC_143390.1:5000-7500 GCF_980474605.1 Leiobunum rupestre | reverse complement strand
TAGGTTAGGTTAGGTTAGGTTAGGTTAGGTTAGGTTAGGTTAGGTTAGGTTAGGTTAGGTTAGGTTAGGTTAGGTTAGGTTAGGTTAGGTTAGGTTAGGTTAGGTTAGGTTAGGTTAGGTTAGGTTAGGTTAGGTTAGGTTAGGTTAGGTTAGGTTAGGTTAGGTTAGGTTAGGTTAGGTTAGGTTAGGTTGGGTTAGGTTAGGTTAGGTTAGGTTAGGTTAGGTTAGGTTAGGTTAGGTTAGGTTAGGTTAGGTTAGGTTAGGTTAGGTTAGGTTAGGTTAGGTTAGGTTAGGTTAGGTTAGGTTAGGTTAGGTTAGGTTAGGTTGGGTTAGGTTAGGTTGGGTTAGGTTAGGTTAGGTTAGGTTAGGTTAGGTTAGGTTAGGTTAGGTTAGGTTAGGTTAGGTTAGGTTAGGTTAGGTTAGGTTAGGTTAGGTTAGGTTAGGTTAGGTTAGGTTAGGTTAGGTTAGGTTAGGTTAGGTTAGGTTAGGTTAGGTTGGGTTAGGTTAGGTTAGGTTAGGTTAGGTTAGGTTAGGTTAGGTTAGGTTAGGTTAGGTTAGGTTGGGTTAGGTTAGGTTAGGTTAGGTTAGGTTAGGTTGGTTAGGTTAGGTTAGGTTAGGTTAGGTTAGGTTAGGTTAGGTTAGGTTAGGTTAGGTTAGGTTAGGTTAGGTTAGGTTAGGTTAGGTTAGGTTAGGTTAGGTTAGGTTAGGTTAGGTTAGGTTAGGTTAGGTTAGGTTAGGTTAGGTTAGGTTAGGTTAGGTTAGGTTAGGTTAGGTTAGGTTAGGTTAGGTTAGGTTAGGTTAGGTTAGGTTAGGTTAGGTTAGGTTAGGTTAGGTTAGGTTAGGTTAGGTTAGGTTAGGTTAGGTTAGGTTAGGTTAGGTTAGGTTAGGTTAGGTTAGGTTAGGTTAGGTTAGGTTAGGTTAGGTTAGGTTAGGTTAGGTTAGGTTAGGTTAGGTTAGGTTAGGTTAGGTTAGGTTAGGTTAGGTTAGGTTAGGTTAGGTTAGGTTAGGTTAGGTTAGGTTAGGTTAGGTTAGGTTAGGTTAGGTTAGGTTAGGTTAGGTTAGGTTAGGTTAGGTTAGGTTAGGTTAGGTTAGGTTAGGTTAGGTTAGGTTAGGTTAGGTTAGGTTAGGTTAGGTTGGGTTAGGTTAGGTTAGGTTAGGTTAGGTTAGGTTAGGTTAGGTTAGGTTAGGTTAGGTTAGGTTAGGTTAGGTTAGGTTAGGTTAGGTTAGGTTAGGTTAGGTTAGGTTAGGTTAGGTTAGGTTAGGTTAGGTTGGGTTAGGTTAGGTTAGGTTAGGTTAGGTTAGGTTAGGTTAGGTTAGGTTAGGTTAGGTTAGGTTAGGTTAGGTTAGGTTAGGTTAGGTTAGGTTAGGTTAGGTTAGGTTAGGTTAGGTTAGGTTAGGTTAGGTTAGGTTAGGTTAGGTTAGGTTAGGTTAGGTTAGGTTAGGTTAGGTTAGGTTAGGTTAGGTTAGGTTAGGTTAGGTTAGGTTAGGTTAGGTTAGGTTAGGTTAGGTTAGGTTAGGTTAGGTTAGGTTAGGTTAGGTTAGGTTAGGTTAGGTTAGGTTAGGTTAGGTTAGGTTAGGTTAGGTTAGGTTAGGTTAGGTTAGGTTAGGTTAGGTTAGGTTAGGTTAGGTTAGGTTAGGTTAGGTTAGGTTGGGTTAGGTTAGGTTGGGTTAGGTTAGGTTAGGTTAGGTTAGGTTAGGTTAGGTTAGGTTAGGTTAGGTTAGGTTAGGTTAGGTTAGGTTAGGTTAGGTTAGGTTAGGTTAGGTTAGGTTAGGTTAGGTTAGGTTAGGTTAGGTTAGGTTAGGTTAGGTTAGGTTAGGTTAGGTTAGGTTAGGTTAGGTTAGGTTAGGTTAGGTTAGGTTAGGTTAGGTTAGGTTAGGTTAGGTTAGGTTAGGTTAGGTTAGGTTAGGTTAGGTTAGGTTAGGTTAGGTTAGGTTAGGTTAGGTTAGGTTAGGTTAGGTTAGGTTAGGTTAGGTTAGGTTAGGTTAGGTTAGGTTAGGTTAGGTTAGGTTAGGTTAGGTTAGGTTAGGTTAGGTTAGGTTAGGTTAGGTTAGGTTAGGTTAGGTTAGGTTAGGTTAGGTTAGGTTAGGTTAGGTTAGGTTAGGTTAGGTTAGGTTAGGTTAGGTTAGGTTAGGTTAGGTTAGGTTAGGTTAGGTTAGGTTAGGTTAGGTTAGGTTAGGTTAGGTTGGGTTAGGTTAGGTTAGGTTAGGTTAGGTTAGGTTAGGTTAGGTTAGGTTAGGTTAGGTTAGGTTAGGTTAGGTTAGGTTAGGTTAGGTTAGGTTAGGTTAGGTTAGGTTAGGTTAGGTTAGGTTAGGTTAGGTTAGGTTAGGTTAGGTTAGGTTAGGTTAGGTTAGGTTAGGTTAGGTTAGGTTAGGTTAGGTTAGGTTAGGTTAGGTTAGGTTAGGTTAGGTTAGGTTAGGTTAGGTTAGGTTAGGTTAGGTTAGGTTAGGTTAGGTTAGGTTAGGTTAGGTTAGGTTAGGTTAGGTTAGGTTAGGTTAGGTT
>NC_143389.1:70218142-70220642 GCF_980474605.1 Leiobunum rupestre | reverse complement strand
CTAACCTAACCTAACCTAACCTAACCTAACCTAACCTAACCTAACCTAACCTAACCTAACCTAACCTAACCTAACCTAACCTAACCTAACCTAACCTAACCTAACCTAACCTAACCTAACCTAACCTAACCTAACCTAACCTAACCTAACCTAACCTAACCTAACCTAACCTAACCTAACCTAACCTAACCTAACCTAACCTAACCTAACCTAACCTAACCTAACCTAACCTAACCTAACCTAACCTAACCTAACCTAACCTAACCTAACCTAACCTAACCTAACCTAACCTAACCTAACCTAACCTAACCTAACCTAACCTAACCTAACCTAACCTAACCTAACCTAACCTAACCTAACCTAACCTAACCTAACCTAACCTAACCTAACCTAACCTAACCTAACCTAACCTAACCTAACCTAACCTAACCTAACCTAACCTAACCTAACCTAACCTAACCTAACCTAACCTAACCTAACCTAACCTAACCTAACCTAACCTAACCTAACCTAACCTAACCTAACCTAACCCAACCTAACCTAACCTAACCTAACCTAACCTAACCTAACCTAACCTAACCCAACCTAACCCAACCTAACCTAACCTAACCCAACCTAACCTAACCTAACCTAACCTAACCTAACCTAACCTAACCTAACCTAACCTAACCTAACCTAACCTAACCTAACCTAACCTAACCTAACCTAACCTAACCTAACCTAACCTAACCTAACCTAACCTAACCTAACCTAACCTAACCTAACCTAACCTAACCTAACCTAACCTAACCTAACCTAACCTAACCTAACCTAACCTAACCTAACCTAACCTAACCTAACCTAACCTAACCTAACCTAACCTAACCTAACCTAACCTAACCTAACCTAACCTAACCTAACCTAACCTAACCTAACCTAACCTAACCTAACCTAACCTAACCTAACCTAACCTAACCTAACCTAACCTAACCTAACCTAACCTAACCTAACCTAACCTAACCTAACCTAACCTAACCTAACCTAACCTAACCTAACCTAACCTAACCTAACCAACCTAACCTAACCTAACCTAACCTAACCTAACCTAACCTAACCTAACCTAACCTAACCTAACCTAACCTAACCTAACCTAACCTAACCTAACCTAACCTAACCTAACCTAACCTAACCTAACCTAACCTAACCTAACCTAACCTAACCTAACCTAACCTAACCTAACCTAACCTAACCTAACCTAACCTAACCTAACCTAACCTAACCTAACCTAACCTAACCTAACCTAACCTAACCTAACCTAACCTAACCTAACCTAACCTAACCTAACCTAACCTAACCTAACCTAACCTAACCTAACCTAACCTAACCTAACCTAACCTAACCTAACCTAACCTAACCTAACCTAACCTAACCTAACCCAACCTAACCTAACCTAACCTAACCTAACCTAACCTAACCTAACCTAACCTAACCTAACCTAACCTAACCTAACCTAACCTAACCTAACCTAACCTAACCTAACCTAACCTAACCTAACCTAACCTAACCTAACCTAACCTAACCTAACCTAACCTAACCTAACCTAACCTAACCTAACCTAACCTAACCCAACCTAACCTAACCTAACCTAACCTAACCTAACCTAACCCAACCTAACCTAACCTAACCTAACCTAACCTAACCTAACCTAACCTAACCTAACCTAACCTAACCTAACCTAACCTAACCTAACCTAACCTAACCTAACCTAACCTAACCTAACCTAACCTAACCTAACCTAACCTAACCCAACCTAACCTAACCTAACCTAACCTAACCTAACCTAACCTAACCTAACCTAACCTAACCTAACCTAACCTAACCTAACCCAACCTAACCTAACCTAACCTAACCTAACCCAACCTAACCTAACCTAACCTAACCTAACCTAACCTAACCTAACCTAACCTAACCTAACCTAACCTAACCTAACCTAACCTAACCTAACCTAACCTAACCTAACCTAACCTAACCTAACCTAACCTAACCTAACCTAACCTAACCTAACCTAACCTAACCTAACCTAACCTAACCTAACCTAACCTAACCTAACCTAACCTAACCTAACCTAACCTAACCTAACCTAACCTAACCTAACCTAACCTAACCTAACCTAACCTAACCTAACCTAACCTAACCTAACCTATCCTAACCTAACCTAACCAACCTAACCAACCTAACCTAACCTAACCTAACCTAACCTAACCTAACCTAACCTAACCTAACCTAACCTAACCTAACCTAACCTAACCTAACCTAACCTAACCTAACCAAACCTAACCTAACCTAACCTAATGTACACTAACCGATACTCTAGTGTACACTAACCGATACTCTAGTGTACACTAACCGATACTCTAGTGTACACTAACCGATACTCTAGTGTACACTAACCGATACTCTAGTGTACACTAACCGATACTCTAGTGTACACTAACCGATACTCTAGTGTACACTAACCGAT
>NC_143389.1:70103142-70213142 GCF_980474605.1 Leiobunum rupestre | reverse complement strand
ATTTGTTACCCCGACGAATCTCATGAGAGCTCTCAGCTAAGAACTTAGAAACATTCACGAGGGATTACGTAGAAGTTTATTCCCCGATGACTCTCGTGAGAGCTCCTACCGCGGTTCTCGAAGCAGTCTCGTGAGAGATTAGGGAAGAGTGGTATCCCCGACGAATCTCATGAGAGCTCTCAGCAAAGATCTTAGAAACATTCACGAGGGATAACGTAGAAGTTTATTCCCCGACGAATCTCATGAGAGCCCTAGCCACAGTTCAAGAAGCAGTCTCGTGAGAGATTATGGTACATTTTAAACCGACGAATCTCATGAGAGCTTTCAACAAAGATCTTTGAAACACGCACGAGGCTTTACGTAGAAGTTTATTCCCCGTTGACTCTCACGAGAGCTCTCAGCAAAGATCTTAGTTTTACACTCGATGGATTCCGGTAAAGTTGATTCTCCGTTGCCTCTCATGAGAGCTCTCAGCAAAGATCTTAGTTTTACACTCGATGGATTACGGTGAAGTTGTTACCCCCACGAATCTCATGAGAGCTCTCAGCAAAGATCTTTGTATTAAACTTTATGGATAACGGTGAAGTTGTTACCGCGACGAATCTCATGAGAGCCCTAACCACAGTTCAAGAAGCAGTCTCGTGAGAGATTACAGCACAGATGTTACCCTGACGAATCTCGTAAGAGCCCTCAGCAAAGATCTTTGTATTACACTCGATGGATTACGGTGAAGTTGTTAACACGACGAATCTCATGAGAGCCCTAGCCACAGTTCAAGAAGCAGTCTCGTGAGAGATTATGGTACATTTTAAACCGACGAATCTCATGAGAGCTCTCAGGAAATATCTTTGTATTAAAGTTTATGGATAACGGTGAAGTTGTTACCGCGACGAATCTCATGAGAGCTCTAACCACAGTTCAAGAAGCAGTCTCGTGAGAGATTACAGTACAGATGTTACCCTGACGAATCTCGTGAGAGCCCTCAGCAAAGATCTTTGTATTACACTCGATGGATTACGGTGAAGTTGTTTCCCCGACGAATCTCATGAGAGCTCTCACCACAGTTCAAGAAGCAGTCTCGTGAGAGATTATAGTACATGTGTTACCCCGACGAATCTCATGAGAGCTCTTAGCTAAGAACTTAGAAACTTTCACGAGGGATTACGTAGAAGTTTATTCCCCGATGACTCTCGTGAGAGCTCCTACGGCGGTTCTCGAAGTAGTCTCGTGAGAGTTCTTACCACGGTTCTCGAAGCCGTCTCGTGAGAGATTAGGGAAGAGTGGTATCCCCGACGAATCTCATGAGAGCTCTCAGCAAAGATCTTAGAAACATTCACGAGGGATAACGTAGAAGTTTAGTCCCTGACGAATCTCGTGAGAGCCCTCAACAAAGATCTTAGTATTACACTCGATGGATTACGGTGAAGTTGTTACCCCGACGAATCTCATGAGAGCTCTCAGCAAAGATCTTTGAAACACGCACGAGGCTTTACGTAGAAGTTTATTCCCCGATGACTCTCGTGAGAGCTCCTACGGCGGTTCTCGAAGCAGTCTCGTGAGAGTTCTTACCACGGTTCTCGAAGCCGTCTCGTGAGAGATTAGGGAAGAGTGGTATCCCCGACGAATCTCATGAGAGCTCTCAGCAAAGATCTTAGAAACTTTCACGAGGCTTTACGTAGAAGTTTATTCCCCGATGACTCTCGTGAGCTCCTACCGCGGTTCTCGAAGCCGTCTCGTGAGAGATTACAGTACAGATGTTACCCTGACGAATCTCGTGAGAGCCCTTAGCACAGATCTTAGTATTACACTCGATGGATTCCAGTAAAGTTGATTCCCCGTTGACTCTCACGAGAGCTCTCAGCAAAGATCTTTGTTTTACACTCGATGGATTACGGTGAAGTTGTTACCCCCGACGAATCTCATGAGAGCTCTCAGCACAGTTCAAGAAGCAGTCTCGTGAGAGATTAGGGAAGAGTGGTATCCCCGACGAATCTCATGAGAGCTCTCAGCAAAGATCTTAGAAACATTCACGAGGTATAACGTAGAAGTTTATTCCCCGACGAATCTCATGAGAGCTCTCACCAAAGATCCAAGAAACAATCTCGTATAAAATAACGGTGAAGTTGATTCCCTGTTGCCTCTCATGAGAGCTCTCAGCAAAGATCTTAGTATTACACTCGATGGATTACGGTGAAGTTGTTACCCCGACGAATCTCATGAGAGCTCTCAGCAAAGATCTTTGAAACACGCACGAGGCTTTACGTAGAAGTTTATTCCCCGATGACTCTCGTGAGAGCTCCTACGGCGGTTCTCGAAGCAGTCTCGTGAGAGTTCTTACCACGGTTCTCGAAGCCGTCTCGTGAGAGATTAGGGAAGAGTGGTATCCCCGACGAATCTCATGAGAGCTCTCAGCACTCTCATGGATTCCCGTAAAGTTGATTCCCCGTTGCCTCTCATGAGAGCTCTCAGCAAAGATCTTTGTTTTACACTCGATGGATTACGGTGAAGTTGTTACCCCCGACGAATCTCATGGGAGCTCTCAGCACAGTTCAAGAAGCAGTCTCGTGAGAGATTATGGTACATTTGTTACCCCGACGAATCTCATGAGAGCTCTCAGCTAAGAACTTAGAAACATTCACGAGGGATTACGTAGAAGTTTATTCCCCGATAACTCTCGTGAGAGCTCCTACCGCGGTTCTCGAAGCAGTCTCGTGAGAGATTAGGGAAAAGTGGTATCCCCGACGAATCTCATGAGAGCTCTCACCACTCTCATGGATTCCCGTAAAGTTGATTCCCCGTTGCCTCTCGTGAGAGCCCTCAGCAAAGATCTTTGTATTACACTCGATGGATTACGGTGAAGTTGTTAACACGACGAATATCATGAGAGCTCTTATCACAGTTCAAGAAGCAGTCTCGGTGAGAGATTATGGTACATGTGTTACCCCGACGAATCTCATGAGAGCTCTCAGCTAAGAACTTAGAAACTTTCACGAGGGATTACGTAGAAGTTTATTCCCCGATGACTCTCGTGAGAGCTGCTACCGCGGTTCTCGAAGCAGTCTCGTGAGAGATTAGGGAACAGTGGTATCCCCGACGAATCTCATGAGAGCTCTCAACAAAGATCTTAGAAACATTCACGAGGGATAACGTAGAAATTTATTCCCCGATGACTCTCGTGAGAGCTACTACCGCGGTTCTCGAAGCAGGCTCGTGAGAGATTACAGTACAGATGTTACCCTGACGAATCTCGTGAGAGCCCTTAGCACAGATCTTAGTATTACACTCGATGGATTCCGGTTAAGTTGATTCCCCGTTGACTCTCACGAGAGCTCTCAGCAAAGATCTTAGTTTTACATTCGATGGATTCCGGTAAAGTTGATTCCCCGTTGCCTCTCATGAGAGCTCTCAGCAAAGATCTTAGTTTTACACTTGATGGATTACGGTGAAGTTGTTACCCCCACGAATCTCATGAGAGCTCTCAGCAAAGATCTTTGTATTAAAGTTTATGGATAACGGTGAAGTTGTTACCGCGACGAATCTCATGAGAGCTCTAACCACAGTTCAAGAAGCAGTCTCGTGAGAGATTACAGTACAGATGTTACCCTGACGAATCTCGTGAGAGCCCTCAGCAAAGATTTTTGTATTACACTCGATGGATTACGGTGAAGTTGTTAACTCACGAATATCATGAGAGCTCTTATCACAGTTCAAGAAGCAGTCTCGGCGAGAGATTATGGTACATGTGTTACCCCGACGAATCTCATGAGAGCTCTCAGCTAAGAACTTAGAAACTTTCACGAGGGATTACGTAGAAGTTTATTCCCCGATGACTCTCGTGAGAGCTCCTACGGCGGTTCTCGAAGTAGTCTCGTGAGAGTTCTTACCACGGTTCTCGAAGCCGTCTCGTGAGAGATTAGGGAAGAGTGGTATCCCCGACGAATCTCATGAGAGCTCTCAGCAAAGATCTTAGAAACATTCACGAGGGATAACGTAGAAGTTTAGTCCCCGATGACTCTCGTGAGAGCTCTCAGCAAAGATCTTAGTATTACACTCGATGGATTCCGGTAAAGTTGTTACCCCGACGAATCTCATGAGAGCTCTCAGCAAAGATCTTAGAAACTTTCACGAGGGTTTACGTAGAAGTTTATTCCCCGATGACTCTCGTGAGCTTCTACCGCGGTTCTCGAAGCCGTCTTGTGAGAGATTAGGGAAGAGTGGTATCCCCGACGAATCACATGAGAGCTCTCAGCAAAGATCTTAGAAACATTCACGAGGTATAACGTAGAAGTTTATTCCCCGACGAATCTCATGAGAGCTCTCACCAAAGATCCAAGAAACAATCTCGTATAAAATAACGGTGAAGTAGATTCCCCGTTGCCTCTCATGAGAGCTCTCAGCAAAGATCTTAGTTTTACACTTGATGGATTACGGTGAAGTTGTTACCCCCACGAATCTCATGAGAGCTCTCAGCAAAGATCTTTGTATTAAAGTTTATGGATAACGGTGAAGTTGTTACCGCGACGAATCTCATGAGAGCTCTAACCACAGTTCAAGAAGCAGTCTCGTGAGAGATTACAGTACAGATGTTACCCTGACGAATCTCGTGAGAGCCCTCAGCAAAGATTTTTGTATTACACTCGATGGATTACGGTGAAGTTGTTAACTCACGAATATCATGAGAGCTCTTATCACAGTTCAAGAAGCAGTCTCGGCGAGAGATTATGGTACATGTGTTACCCCGACGAATCTCATGAGAGCTCTCAGCTAAGAACTTAGAAACTTTCACGAGGGATTACGTAGAAGTTTATTCCCCGATGACTCTCGTGAGAGCTCCTACGGCGGTTCTCGAAGTAGTCTCGTGAGAGTTCTTACCACGGTTCTCGAAGCCGTCTCGTGAGAGATTAGGGAAGAGTGGTATCCCCGACGAATCTCATGAGAGCTCTCAGCAAAGATCTTAGAAACATTCACGAGGGATAACGTAGAAGTTTAGTCCCCGATGACTCTCGTGAGAGCTCTCAGCAAAGATCTTAGTATTACACTCGATGGATTCCGGTAAAGTTGTTACCCCGACGAATCTCATGAGAGCTCTCAGCAAAGATCTTAGAAACTTTCACGAGGGTTTACGTAGAAGTTTATTCCCCGATGACTCTCGTGAGCTTCTACCGCGGTTCTCGAAGCCGTCTTGTGAGAGATTAGGGAAGAGTGGTATCCCCGACGAATCACATGAGAGCTCTCAGCAAAGATCTTAGAAACATTCACGAGGTATAACGTAGAAGTTTATTCCCCGACGAATCTCATGAGAGCTCTCACCAAAGATCCAAGAAACAATCTCGTATAAAATAACGGTGAAGTAGATTCCCCGTTGCCTCTCATGAGAGCTCTCAGCAAAGATCTTAGTATTACACTCGATGGATTACGGTGAAGTTGTTACCCCGACGAATCTCATGAGAGCTCTCAGCAAAGATCTTAGAAACTTTCACGAGGGTTTACGTAGAAGTTTATTCCCCGATGACTCTCGTGAGCTTCTACCGCGGTTCTCGAAGCCGTCTTGTGAGAGATTAGGGAAGAGTGGTATCCCCGACGAATCTCATGAGAGCTCTCACCACTCTCATGGATTCCGGTAAAGTTGATTCCCCGTTGCCTCTCATGAGAGCTCTCAGCAAAGATCTTTGTTTTACACTCGATGGATTACGGTGAAGTTGTTACCCCCGACGAATCTCATGAGATCTCTCAGCACAGTTCAAGAAGCAGTCTCGTGAGAGATTAGGGAAGAGTGGTATCCTCGACGAATCTCATGAGAGCTCTCAGCAAAGATCTTAGAAACATTCACGAGGTATAACGTAGAAGTTTATTCCCCGACGAATCTCATGAGAGCTCTCACCAAAGATCCAAGAAACAATCTCGTATAAAATAACGGTGAAGTTGATTCCCCGTTGCCTCTCATGAGAGCTCTCAGCAAAGATCTTAGTATTACACTCGATGGATTACGGTGAAGTTGTTACCCCGACGAATCTCATGAGAGCTCTCAGCAAAGATCTTTGAAACACGCACGAGGCTTTACGTAGAAGTTTATTCCCCGATGACTCTCGTGAGAGCTCCTACGGCGGTTCTCGAAGCAGTCTCGTGAGAGTTCTTACCACGGTTCTCGAAGCCGTCTCGTGAGAGATTAGGGAAGAGTGGTATCCCCGACGAATCTCATGAGAGCTCTCAGCAAAGATCTTAGAAACTTTCACGAGGCTTTACGTAGAAGTTTATTCCCCGATGACTCTCGTGAGCTCCTACCGCGGTTCTCGAAGCCGTCTCGTGAGAGATTAGGGAAGAGTGGTATCCCCGACGAATCTCATGAGAGCTCTCACCACTCTCATGGATTCCGGTAAAGTTGATTCCCCGTTGCCTCTCATGAGAGCTCTCAGCAAAGATCTTTGTTTTACACTCGATGGATTACGGTGAAGTTGTTACCCCCGACGAATCTCATGAGAGCTCTCAGCACAGTTCAAGAAGCAGTCTCGTGAGAGATTATGGTACATTTGTTACCCCGACGAATCTCATGAGAGCTCTCAGCAAAGATCTTAGAAACTTTCACGAGGCTTTACGTAGAAGTTTATTCCCCGATGACTCTCGTGAGCTCCTACCGCGGTTCTCGAAGCCGTCTCGTGAGAGATTAGGGAAGAGTGGTATCCCCGACGAATCTCATGAGAGCTCTCACCACTCTCATGGATTCCGGTAAAGTTGATTCCCCGTTGCCTCTCATGAGAGCTCTCAGCAAAGATCTTTGTTTTACACTCGATGGATTACGGTGAAGTTGTTACCCCCGACGAATCTCATGAGAGCTCTCAGCACAGTTCAAGAAGCAGTCTCGTGAGAGATTATGGTACATTTGTTACCCCGACGAATCTCATGAGAGCTCTCAGCTAAGAACTTAGAAACATTCACGAGGGATTACGTAGAAGTTTATTCCCCGATGACTCTCGTGAGAGCTCCTACCGCGGTTCTCGAAGCAGTCTCGTGAGAGATTAGGGAAGAGTGGTATCCCCGACGAATCTCATGAGAGCTCTCAGCAAAGATCTTAGAAACATTCACGAGGGATAACGTAGAAGTTTATTCCCCGACGAATCTCATGAGAGCCCTAGCCACAGTTCAAGAAGCAGTCTCGTGAGAGATTATGGTACATTTTAAACCGACGAATCTCATGAGAGCTTTCAACAAAGATCTTTGAAACACGCACGAGGCTTTACGTAGAAGTTTATTCCCCGTTGACTCTCACGAGAGCTCTCAGCAAAGATCTTAGTTTTACACTCGATGGATTCCGGTAAAGTTGATTCTCCGTTGCCTCTCATGAGAGCTCTCAGCAAAGATCTTAGTTTTACACTCGATGGATTACGGTGAAGTTGTTACCCCCACGAATCTCATGAGAGCTCTCAGCAAAGATCTTTGTATTAAACTTTATGGATAACGGTGAAGTTGTTACCGCGACGAATCTCATGAGAGCCCTAACCACAGTTCAAGAAGCAGTCTCGTGAGAGATTACAGCACAGATGTTACCCTGACGAATCTCGTAAGAGCCCTCAGCAAAGATCTTTGTATTACACTCGATGGATTACGGTGAAGTTGTTAACACGACGAATCTCATGAGAGCCCTAGCCACAGTTCAAGAAGCAGTCTCGTGAGAGATTATGGTACATTTTAAACCGACGAATCTCATGAGAGCTCTCAGGAAATATCTTTGTATTAAAGTTTATGGATAACGGTGAAGTTGTTACCGCGACGAATCTCATGAGAGCTCTAACCACAGTTCAAGAAGCAGTCTCGTGAGAGATTACAGTACAGATGTTACCCTGACGAATCTCGTGAGAGCCCTCAGCAAAGATCTTTGTATTACACTCGATGGATTACGGTGAAGTTGTTTCCCCGACGAATCTCATGAGAGCTCTCACCACAGTTCAAGAAGCAGTCTCGTGAGAGATTATAGTACATGTGTTACCCCGACGAATCTCATGAGAGCTCTTAGCTAAGAACTTAGAAACTTTCACGAGGGATTACGTAGAAGTTTATTCCCCGATGACTCTCGTGAGAGCTCCTACGGCGGTTCTCGAAGTAGTCTCGTGAGAGTTCTTACCACGGTTCTCGAAGCCGTCTCGTGAGAGATTAGGGAAGAGTGGTATCCCCGACGAATCTCATGAGAGCTCTCAGCAAAGATCTTAGAAACATTCACGAGGGATAACGTAGAAGTTTAGTCCCTGACGAATCTCGTGAGAGCCCTCAACAAAGATCTTAGTATTACACTCGATGGATTACGGTGAAGTTGTTACCCCGACGAATCTCATGAGAGCTCTCAGCAAAGATCTTTGAAACACGCACGAGGCTTTACGTAGAAGTTTATTCCCCGATGACTCTCGTGAGAGCTCCTACGGCGGTTCTCGAAGCAGTCTCGTGAGAGTTCTTACCACGGTTCTCGAAGCCGTCTCGTGAGAGATTAGGGAAGAGTGGTATCCCCGACGAATCTCATGAGAGCTCTCAGCAAAGATCTTAGAAACTTTCACGAGGCTTTACGTAGAAGTTTATTCCCCGATGACTCTCGTGAGCTCCTACCGCGGTTCTCGAAGCCGTCTCGTGAGAGATTACAGTACAGATGTTACCCTGACGAATCTCGTGAGAGCCCTTAGCACAGATCTTAGTATTACACTCGATGGATTCCAGTAAAGTTGATTCCCCGTTGACTCTCACGAGAGCTCTCAGCAAAGATCTTTGTTTTACACTCGATGGATTACGGTGAAGTTGTTACCCCCGACGAATCTCATGAGAGCTCTCAGCACAGTTCAAGAAGCAGTCTCGTGAGAGATTAGGGAAGAGTGGTATCCCCGACGAATCTCATGAGAGCTCTCAGCAAAGATCTTAGAAACATTCACGAGGTATAACGTAGAAGTTTATTCCCCGACGAATCTCATGAGAGCTCTCACCAAAGATCCAAGAAACAATCTCGTATAAAATAACGGTGAAGTTGATTCCCTGTTGCCTCTCATGAGAGCTCTCAGCAAAGATCTTAGTATTACACTCGATGGATTACGGTGAAGTTGTTACCCCGACGAATCTCATGAGAGCTCTCAGCAAAGATCTTTGAAACACGCACGAGGCTTTACGTAGAAGTTTATTCCCCGATGACTCTCGTGAGAGCTCCTACGGCGGTTCTCGAAGCAGTCTCGTGAGAGTTCTTACCACGGTTCTCGAAGCCGTCTCGTGAGAGATTAGGGAAGAGTGGTATCCCCGACGAATCTCATGAGAGCTCTCAGCACTCTCATGGATTCCCGTAAAGTTGATTCCCCGTTGCCTCTCATGAGAGCTCTCAGCAAAGATCTTTGTTTTACACTCGATGGATTACGGTGAAGTTGTTACCCCCGACGAATCTCATGGGAGCTCTCAGCACAGTTCAAGAAGCAGTCTCGTGAGAGATTATGGTACATTTGTTACCCCGACGAATCTCATGAGAGCTCTCAGCTAAGAACTTAGAAACATTCACGAGGGATTACGTAGAAGTTTATTCCCCGATAACTCTCGTGAGAGCTCCTACCGCGGTTCTCGAAGCAGTCTCGTGAGAGATTAGGGAAAAGTGGTATCCCCGACGAATCTCATGAGAGCTCTCACCACTCTCATGGATTCCCGTAAAGTTGATTCCCCGTTGCCTCTCGTGAGAGCCCTCAGCAAAGATCTTTGTATTACACTCGATGGATTACGGTGAAGTTGTTAACACGACGAATATCATGAGAGCTCTTATCACAGTTCAAGAAGCAGTCTCGGTGAGAGATTATGGTACATGTGTTACCCCGACGAATCTCATGAGAGCTCTCAGCTAAGAACTTAGAAACTTTCACGAGGGATTACGTAGAAGTTTATTCCCCGATGACTCTCGTGAGAGCTGCTACCGCGGTTCTCGAAGCAGTCTCGTGAGAGATTAGGGAACAGTGGTATCCCCGACGAATCTCATGAGAGCTCTCAACAAAGATCTTAGAAACATTCACGAGGGATAACGTAGAAATTTATTCCCCGATGACTCTCGTGAGAGCTACTACCGCGGTTCTCGAAGCAGGCTCGTGAGAGATTACAGTACAGATGTTACCCTGACGAATCTCGTGAGAGCCCTTAGCACAGATCTTAGTATTACACTCGATGGATTCCGGTTAAGTTGATTCCCCGTTGACTCTCACGAGAGCTCTCAGCAAAGATCTTAGTTTTACACTCGATGGATTCCGGTAAAGTTGATTCCCCGTTGCCTCTCATGAGAGCTCTCAGCAAAGATCTTAGTTTTACACTTGATGGATTACGGTGAAGTTGTTACCCCCACGAATCTCATGAGAGCTCTCAGCAAAGATCTTTGTATTAAAGTTTATGGATAACGGTGAAGTTGTTACCGCGACGAATCTCATGAGAGCTCTAACCACAGTTCAAGAAGCAGTCTCGTGAGAGATTACAGTACAGATGTTACCCTGACGAATCTCGTGAGAGCCCTCAGCAAAGATTTTTGTATTACACTCGATGGATTACGGTGAAGTTGTTAACTCACGAATATCATGAGAGCTCTTATCACAGTTCAAGAAGCAGTCTCGGCGAGAGATTATGGTACATGTGTTACCCCGACGAATCTCATGAGAGCTCTCAGCTAAGAACTTAGAAACTTTCACGAGGGATTACGTAGAAGTTTATTCCCCGATGACTCTCGTGAGAGCTCCTACGGCGGTTCTCGAAGTAGTCTCGTGAGAGTTCTTACCACGGTTCTCGAAGCCGTCTCGTGAGAGATTAGGGAAGAGTGGTATCCCCGACGAATCTCATGAGAGCTCTCAGCAAAGATCTTAGAAACATTCACGAGGGATAACGTAGAAGTTTAGTCCCCGATGACTCTCGTGAGAGCTCTCAGCAAAGATCTTAGTATTACACTCGATGGATTCCGGTAAAGTTGATCCCCCGTTGACTCTCACGAGAGCTCTCAGCAAAGATCTTTGTATTACACTCGATGGATTACGGTGAAGTTGTTAACACGACGAATATCATGAGAGCTCTTATCACAGTTCAAGAAGCAGTCTCGGTGAGATATTATGGTACATGTGTTACCCCGACGAATCTCATGAGAGCTCTCAGCTAAGAACTTAGAAACTTTCACGAGGGATTACGTAGAAGTTTATTCCCCGATGAGTCTCGTCAGAGCTGCTACCGCGGTTCTCGAAGCAGTCTCGTGAGAGATTAGGGAACAGTGGTATCCCCGACGAATCTCATGAGAGCTCTCAACAAAGATCTTAGAAACATTCACGAGGGATAACGTAGAAATTTATTCCCCGATGACTCTCGTGAGAGCTGCTACCGCGGTTCTCGAAGCAGGCTCGTGAGAGATTACAGTACAGATGTTACCCTGACGAATCTCGTGAGAGCCCTTAGCACAGATCTTTGTATTACACTCGATGGATTACGGTGAAGTTGTTAACACGACGATTCTCATGAGAGCTCTTATCACAGTTCACGAAGCAGTCTCGTGAGAGTTTAGGGTACAGATATTAACCTGACGAATCTCATGAGAGCTCTCAGCCAACATCTCTGAAACCGTCTCGTGGAAAATTAGGGTAAAGTTAATTGACCGAAGACTCTCATAGAAGCTCTGACCACGGTTCATGAAGCATTCTTCTGAGAGATTAGGGTGCAATTGTGGACGGCATCGTTGCAAATGATGCACCGATGTTCTCTCATGAGAGCTCTCACCAAGATGTTAATAAGTCTCGTGCGACGTGTCTTGAGAGGTTTTAAGAAAGGACTGGTGAGTGGTTTTATGGCGTTACTTTATTCTGTGCACCGATGACCTCGCATGATATTTTCGTAATCTTCGTGGTTTTAGAGCGTTTATATATTAACTCGGCGTTTCGATGGAATTTCGTCAAAGTAAAGTTTTCGTTGCGCCATCCATTTCCCGCGACTGTGATATCTTTCGAGATTTCTAATTTCCGTTTTTTAAATCATCCGATGAGACGTCTCGTGAGAGTACTCGGTGTAGTTTCGAGGCCGTAGATTTCTTCGATGCATCGATCACCTCTTAAGAGAATTCTCATGTTACTTAGAAGTCATCTCTCATGAGAGGTGGGCGAAGCATCAACTGTGTATTGAACGATGCTTTACATATATAATGGGTTATAGGTTAAGCGACTTCATTAAATAAGGAAAGTGACCGACAAAGTTGACTTCCCATTTTAGGAACTCTCCAACGACATGGGTTCTTCATTCCCGTCACTATCTGATCGACGTAGGGAATTTGTACGACGCCATTCGGTTCTCGTTTAATAATTTTTTTCCACGAAACCCCGTACGATGGCCTACGAAGTATTGTCTGTCACTTTCCCCTGAAACCGGTTTGATATGGGGGAAAGGAAACTATGTCACTGAGTTATCCTTGAAGAATTACATTTCGGGAATCATCAGTATTGTCCCGTCGTTTCGGAAACATATTTCGGTATTCTTAAAGGTGTTGCACCTATCACCTCTCATGAGAGGTCTGGTGAGAGTTGTCATGAGAGGTTTCAAGAGAGTATTGGTGAGAATTCTGCTTAGATGACCCATCTTGGAAGAATGCTTTTCAACGACACTCCGTACGATTGGGTACGAAGCGGTTTTCTTTCACGTAACTATTCCTTTAAATCGGTTTGACGGAGGGGAATTGGAACGAGGTCATTGGTTTCTCCTTAAAGAATAGAATGTTGGGGAACAGTTTGACGGCATCTTAAGGAGTCTTCTCTCATGAGAGGAAGTTGAAGCATTTAATTTGGTATTCGGCTCTTCGGGAATATTGTGACGGCATCGGTAAAAGTGATGCACCGTTCATCTCTCATGAGAGCTATCGAAACTTAGAAGTTTTCTCTCGTGAGAGGCGGTCGAAGCGTCAATAAAAGGTTCCGGCTATTCGGAAATATTTTGACGGCATCGTCAAAAGTGGTGCGACGGTCATCTCTCATGAGAGGTCTCATGAGAGTTGTCGTGAGAGGTTTCATGAGAGATCTCGTGAGAGATGTCATGAGAGGTCTGGTGAGAGGGTTCATGAGAGGTTTCGTGAGAGGTCTTGTGAGAGATTTCATGATTGATTTCAAGAGAGTATTGGTGAGAGTTCTGCTTAGATGACCCATCTTGGAAGAATGCTTTTCAACGGCACTCCGTACGATTGGGTACGAAGCGGTTTTCTTTCACGTAACTATTCCTTTAAATCGGTTTGACGGAGGGCAATTGGAACGAGGTCATTGGTTTCTCCTTAAAGAATAGAATGTTGGGGAACAGTTTGACGGCATCTAAAGGAGTCTTCTCTCATGAGAGGAAGTTGAAGCATTTAATTTGGTATTCGGCTCTTCGGGAATATTGTGACGGCATCGGTAAAAGTGATGCACCGTTCATCTCTCATGAGAGCTATCGAAACTTAGAAGTTTTCTCTCGTGAGAGGCGGTCGAAGCGTCAATAAAAGGTTCCGGCTATTCGAAAATATTTTGACGGCATCGTCAAAAGTGGTGCGACGGTCATCTCTCATGAGAGGTCTCATGAGAGTTGTCGTGAGAGGTTTCATGAGAGATCTCGTGAGAGATGTCATGAGAGGTCTGGTGAGAGGGATCTTTGTATTACACTCGATGGATTACGGTGAAGTTGTTAACACGACGAATATCATGAGAGCTCTTATCACAGTTCAAGAAGCAGTCTCGGCGAGAGATTATGGTACATGTGTTACCCCGACGAATCTCATGAGAGCTCTCAGCTAAGAACTTAGAAACTTTCACGAGGGATTACGTAGAAGTTTATTCCCCGATGACTCTCGTGAGAGCTGCTACCGCGGTTCTCGAAGCAGTCTCGTGAGAGATTAGGGAACAGTGGTATCCCCGACGAATCTCATGAGAGCTCTCAACAAAGATCTTAGAAACATTCACGAGGGATAACGTAGAAATTTATTCCCCGATGACTCTCGTGAGAGCTACTACCGCGGTTCTCGAAGCAGGCTCGTGAGAGATTACAGTACAGATGTTACCCTGACGAATCTCGTGAGAGCCCTTAGCACAGATCTTAGTATTACACTCGATGGATTCCGGTAAAGTTGATTCCCCGTTGACTCTCACGAGAGCTCTCAGCAAAGATCTTAGTTTTACACTCGATGGATTCCGGTAAAGTTGATTCCCCGTTGCCTCTCATGAGAGCTCTCAGCAAAGATCTTAGTTTTACACTTCATGGATTACGGTGAAGTTGTTACCCCCGACGAATCTCATGAGAGCTCTCAGCACAGTTCAAGAAGCAGTCTCGTGAGAGATTATGGTACATTTGTTACCCCGACGAATCTCATGAGAGCTCTCAGCAAAGATCTTAGAAACTTTCACGAGGCTTTACGTAGAAGTTTATTCCCCGATGACTCTCGTGAGCTCCTACCGCGGTTCTCGAAGCCGTCTCGTGAGAGATTAGGGAAGAGTGGTATCCCCGACGAATCTCATGAGAGCTCTCACCACTCTCATGGATTCCGGTAAAGTTGATTCCCCGTTGCCTCTCATGAGAGCTCTCAGCAAAGATCTTTGTTTTACACTCGATGGATTACGGTGAAGTTGTTACCCCCGACGAATCTCATGAGAGCTCTCAGCACAGTTCAAGAAGCAGTCTCGTGAGAGATTATGGTACATTTGTTACCCCGACGAATCTCATGAGAGCTCTCAGCTAAGAACTTAGAAACATTCACGAGGGATTACGTAGAAGTTTATTCCCCGATGACTCTCGTGAGAGCTCCTACCGCGGTTCTCGAAGCAGTCTCGTGAGAGATTAGGGAAGAGTGGTATCCCCGACGAATCTCATGAGAGCTCTCAGCAAAGATCTTAGAAACATTCACGAGGGATAACGTAGAAGTTTATTCCCCGACGAATCTCATGAGAGCCCTAGCCACAGTTCAAGAAGCAGTCTCGTGAGAGATTATGGTACATTTTAAACCGACGAATCTCATGAGAGCTTTCAACAAAGATCTTTGAAACACGCACGAGGCTTTACGTAGAAGTTTATTCCCCGTTGACTCTCACGAGAGCTCTCAGCAAAGATCTTAGTTTTACACTCGATGGATTCCGGTAAAGTTGATTCTCCGTTGCCTCTCATGAGAGCTCTCAGCAAAGATCTTAGTTTTACACTCGATGGATTACGGTGAAGTTGTTACCCCCACGAATCTCATGAGAGCTCTCAGCAAAGATCTTTGTATTAAACTTTATGGATAACGGTGAAGTTGTTACCGCGACGAATCTCATGAGAGCCCTAACCACAGTTCAAGAAGCAGTCTCGTGAGAGATTACAGCACAGATGTTACCCTGACGAATCTCGTAAGAGCCCTCAGCAAAGATCTTTGTATTACACTCGATGGATTACGGTGAAGTTGTTAACACGACGAATCTCATGAGAGCCCTAGCCACAGTTCAAGAAGCAGTCTCGTGAGAGATTATGGTACATTTTAAACCGACGAATCTCATGAGAGCTCTCAGGAAATATCTTTGTATTAAAGTTTATGGATAACGGTGAAGTTGTTACCGCGACGAATCTCATGAGAGCTCTAACCACAGTTCAAGAAGCAGTCTCGTGAGAGATTACAGTACAGATGTTACCCTGACGAATCTCGTGAGAGCCCTCAGCAAAGATCTTTGTATTACACTCGATGGATTACGGTGAAGTTGTTTCCCCGACGAATCTCATGAGAGCTCTCACCACAGTTCAAGAAGCAGTCTCGTGAGAGATTATAGTACATGTGTTACCCCGACGAATCTCATGAGAGCTCTTAGCTAAGAACTTAGAAACTTTCACGAGGGATTACGTAGAAGTTTATTCCCCGATGACTCTCGTGAGAGCTCCTACGGCGGTTCTCGAAGTAGTCTCGTGAGAGTTCTTACCACGGTTCTCGAAGCCGTCTCGTGAGAGATTAGGGAAGAGTGGTATCCCCGACGAATCTCATGAGAGCTCTCAGCAAAGATCTTAGAAACATTCACGAGGGATAACGTAGAAGTTTAGTCCCTGACGAATCTCGTGAGAGCCCTCAACAAAGATCTTAGTATTACACTCGATGGATTACGGTGAAGTTGTTACCCCGACGAATCTCATGAGAGCTCTCAGCAAAGATCTTTGAAACACGCACGAGGCTTTACGTAGAAGTTTATTCCCCGATGACTCTCGTGAGAGCTCCTACGGCGGTTCTCGAAGCAGTCTCGTGAGAGTTCTTACCACGGTTCTCGAAGCCGTCTCGTGAGAGATTAGGGAAGAGTGGTATCCCCGACGAATCTCATGAGAGCTCTCAGCAAAGATCTTAGAAACTTTCACGAGGCTTTACGTAGAAGTTTATTCCCCGATGACTCTCGTGAGCTCCTACCGCGGTTCTCGAAGCCGTCTCGTGAGAGATTACAGTACAGATGTTACCCTGACGAATCTCGTGAGAGCCCTTAGCACAGATCTTAGTATTACACTCGATGGATTCCAGTAAAGTTGATTCCCCGTTGACTCTCACGAGAGCTCTCAGCAAAGATCTTTGTTTTACACTCGATGGATTACGGTGAAGTTGTTACCCCCGACGAATCTCATGAGAGCTCTCAGCACAGTTCAAGAAGCAGTCTCGTGAGAGATTAGGGAAGAGTGGTATCCCCGACGAATCTCATGAGAGCTCTCAGCAAAGATCTTAGAAACATTCACGAGGTATAACGTAGAAGTTTATTCCCCGACGAATCTCATGAGAGCTCTCACCAAAGATCCAAGAAACAATCTCGTATAAAATAACGGTGAAGTTGATTCCCTGTTGCCTCTCATGAGAGCTCTCAGCAAAGATCTTAGTATTACACTCGATGGATTACGGTGAAGTTGTTACCCCGACGAATCTCATGAGAGCTCTCAGCAAAGATCTTTGAAACACGCACGAGGCTTTACGTAGAAGTTTATTCCCCGATGACTCTCGTGAGAGCTCCTACGGCGGTTCTCGAAGCAGTCTCGTGAGAGTTCTTACTACGGTTCTCGAAGCCGTCTCGTGAGAGATTAGGGAAGAGTGGTATCCCCGACGAATCTCATGAGAGCTCTCAGCACTCTCATGGATTCCCGTAAAGTTGATTCCCCGTTGCCTCTCATGAGAGCTCTCAGCAAAGATCTTTGTTTTACACTCGATGGATTACGGTGAAGTTGTTACCCCCGACGAATCTCATGGGAGCTCTCAGCACAGTTCAAGAAGCAGTCTCGTGAGAGATTATGGTACATTTGTTACCCCGACGAATCTCATGAGAGCTCTCAGCTAAGAACTTAGAAACATTCACGAGGGATTACGTAGAAGTTTATTCCCCGATAACTCTCGTGAGAGCTCCTACCGCGGTTCTCGAAGCAGTCTCGTGAGAGATTAGGGAAAAGTGGTATCCCCGACGAATCTCATGAGAGCTCTCACCACTCTCATGGATTCCCGTAAAGTTGATTCCCCGTTGCCTCTCGTGAGAGCCCTCAGCAAAGATCTTTGTATTACACTCGATGGATTACGGTGAAGTTGTTAACACGACGAATATCATGAGAGCTCTTATCACAGTTCAAGAAGCAGTCTCGGTGAGAGATTATGGTACATGTGTTACCCCGACGAATCTCATGAGAGCTCTCAGCTAAGAACTTAGAAACTTTCACGAGGGATTACGTAGAAGTTTATTCCCCGATGACTCTCGTGAGAGCTGCTACCGCGGTTCTCGAAGCAGTCTCGTGAGAGATTAGGGAACAGTGGTATCCCCGACGAATCTCATGAGAGCTCTCAACAAAGATCTTAGAAACATTCACGAGGGATAACGTAGAAATTTATTCCCCGATGACTCTCGTGAGAGCTACTACCGCGGTTCTCGAAGCAGGCTCGTGAGAGATTACAGTACAGATGTTACCCTGACGAATCTCGTGAGAGCCCTTAGCACAGATCTTAGTATTACACTCGATGGATTCCGGTTAAGTTGATTCCCCGTTGACTCTCACGAGAGCTCTCAGCAAAGATCTTAGTTTTACACTCGATGGATTCCGGTAAAGTTGATTCCCCGTTGCCTCTCATGAGAGCTCTCAGCAAAGATCTTAGTTTTACACTTGATGGATTACGGTGAAGTTGTTACCCCCACGAATCTCATGAGAGCTCTCAGCAAAGATCTTTGTATTAAAGTTTATGGATAACGGTGAAGTTGTTACCGCGACGAATCTCATGAGAGCTCTAACCACAGTTCAAGAAGCAGTCTCGTGAGAGATTACAGTACAGATGTTACCCTGACGAATCTCGTGAGAGCCCTCAGCAAAGATTTTTGTATTACACTCGATGGATTACGGTGAAGTTGTTAACACGACGAATATCATGAGAGCTCTTATCACAGTTCAAGAAGCAGTCTCGGCGAGAGATTATGGTACATGTGTTACCCCGACGAATCTCATGAGAGCTCTCAGCTAAGAACTTAGAAACTTTCACGAGGGATTACGTAGAAGTTTATTCCCCGATGACTCTCGTGAGAGCTCCTACGGCGGTTCTCGAAGTAGTCTCGTGAGAGTTCTTACCACGGTTCTCGAAGCCGTCTCGTGAGAGATTAGGGAAGAGTGGTATCCCCGACGAATCTCATGAGAGCTCTCAGCAAAGATCTTAGAAACATTCACGAGGGATAACGTAGAAGTTTAGTCCCCGATGACTCTCGTGAGAGCTCTCAGCAAAGATCTTAGTATTACACTCGATGGATTCCGGTAAAGTTGATCCCCCGTTGACTCTCACGAGAGCTCTCAGCAAAGATCTTTGTATTACACTCGATGGATTACGGTGAAGTTGTTAACACGACGAATATCATGAGAGCTCTTATCACAGTTCAAGAAGCAGTCTCGGTGAGATATTATGGTACATGTGTTACCCCGACGAATCTCATGAGAGCTCTCAGCTAAGAACTTAGAAACTTTCACGAGGGATTACGTAGAAGTTTATTCCCCGATGAGTCTCGTCAGAGCTGCTACCGCGGTTCTCGAAGCAGTCTCGTGAGAGATTAGGGAACAGTGGTATCCCCGACGAATCTCATGAGAGCTCTCAACAAAGATCTTAGAAACATTCACGAGGGATAACGTAGAAATTTATTCCCCGATGACTCTCGTGAGAGCTGCTACCGCGGTTCTCGAAGCAGGCTCGTGAGAGATTACAGTACAGATGTTACCCTGACGAATCTCGTGAGAGCCCTTAGCACAGATCTTTGTATTACACTCGATGGATTACGGTGAAGTTGTTAACACGACGATTCTCATGAGAGCTCTTATCACAGTTCACGAAGCAGTCTCGTGAGAGTTTAGGGTACAGACTTTAACCTGACGAATCTCATGAGAGCTCTCAGCCAACATCTCTGAAACCGTCTCGTGGAAAATTAGGGTAAAGTTAATTGACCGAAGACTCTCATAGAAGCTCTGACCACGGTTCATGAAGCATTCTTCTGAGAGATTAGGGTGCAATTGTGGACGGCATCGTTGCAAATGATGCACCGATGTTCTCTCATGAGAGCTCTCACCAAGATGTTAATAAGTCTCGTGCGACGTGTCTTGAGAGGTTTTAAGAAAGGACTGGTGAGTGGTTTTATGGCGTTACTTTATTCTGTGCACCGATGACCTCGCATGATATTTTCGTAATCTTCGTGGTTTTAGAGCGTTTATATATTAACTCGGCGTTTCGATGGAATTTCGTCAAAGTAAAGTTTTCGTTGCGCCATCCATTTCCCGCGACTGTGATATCTTTCGAGATTTCTAATTTCCGTTTTTTAAATCATCCGATGAGACGTCTCGTGAGAGTACTCGGTGTAGTTTCGAGGCCGTAGATTTCTTCGATGCATCGATCACCTCTTAAGAGAATTCTCATGTTACTTAGAAGTCATCTCTCATGAGAGGTGGGCGAAGCATCAACTGTGTATTGAACGATGCTTTACATATATAATGGGTTATAGGTTAAGCGACTTCATTAAATAAGGAAAGTGACCGACAAAGTTGACTTCCCATTTTAGGAACTCTCCAACGACATGGGTTCTTCATTCCCGTCACTATCTGATCGACGTAGGGAATTTGTACGACGCCATTCGGTTCTCGTTTAATAATTTTTTTCCACGAAACCCCGTACGATGGCCTACGAAGTATTGTCTGTCACTTTCCCCTGAAACCGGTTTGATATGGGGGAAAGGAAACTATGTCACTGAGTTATCCTTGAAGAATTACATTTCGGGAATCATCAGTATTGTCCCGTCGTTTCGGAAACATATTTCGGTATTCTTAAAGGTGTTGCACCTATCACCTCTCATGAGAGGTCTGGTGAGAGTTGTCATGAGAGGTTTCAAGAGAGTATTGGTGAGAATTCTGCTTAGATGACCCATCTTGGAAGAATGCTTTTCAACGACACTCCGTACGATTGGGTACGAAGCGGTTTTCTTTCACGTAACTATTCCTTTAAATCGGTTTGACGGAGGGGAATTGGAACGAGGTCATTGGTTTCTCCTTAAAGAATAGAATGTTGGGGAACAGTTTGACGGCATCTTAAGGAGTCTTCTCTCATGAGAGGAAGTTGAAGCATTTAATTTGGTATTCGGCTCTTCGGGAATATTGTGACGGCATCGGTAAAAGTGATGCACCGTTCATCTCTCATGAGAGCTATCGAAACTTAGAAGTTTTCTCTCGTGAGAGGCGGTCGAAGCGTCAATAAAAGGTTCCGGCTATTCGGAAATATTTTGACGGCATTGTCAAAAGTGGTGCGACGGTCATCTCTCATGAGAGGTCTCATGAGAGTTGTCGTGAGAGGTTTCATGAGAGATCTCGTGAGAGATGTCATGAGAGGTCTGGTGAGAGGGTTCATGAGAGGTTTCGTGAGAGGTCTTGTGAGAGATTTCATGATTGATTTCAAGAGAGTATTGGTGAGAGTTCTGCTTAGATGACCCATCTTGGAAGAATGCTTTTCAACGGCACTCCGTACGATTGGGTACGAAGCGGTTTTCTTTCACGTAACTATTCCTTTAAATCGGTTTGACGGAGGGCAATTGGAACGAGGTCATTGGTTTCTCCTTAAAGAATAGAATGTTGGGGAACAGTTTGACGGCATCTTAAGGAGTCTTCTCTCATGAGAGGAAGTTGAAGCATTTAATTTGGTATTCGGCTCTTCGGGAATATTGTGACGGCATCGGTAAAAGTGATGCACCGTTCATCTCTCATGAGAGCTATCGAAACTTAGAAGTTTTCTCTCGTGAGAGGCGGTCGAAGCGTCAATAAAAGGTTCCGGCTATTCGAAAATATTTTGACGGCATCGTCAAAAGTGGTGCGACGGTCATCTCTCATGAGAGGTCTCATGAGAGTTGTCGTGAGAGGTTTCATGAGAGATCTCGTGAGAGATGTCATGAGAGGTCTGGTGAGAGGGATCTTTGTATTACACTCGATGGATTACGGTGAAGTTGTTAACACGACGAATATCATGAGAGCTCTTATCACAGTTCAAGAAGCAGTCTCGGCGAGAGATTATGGTACATGTGTTACCCCGACGAATCTCATGAGAGCTCTCAGCTAAGAACTTAGAAACTTTCACGAGGGATTACGTAGAAGTTTATTCCCCGATGACTCTCGTGAGAGCTGCTACCGCGGTTCTCGAAGCAGTCTCGTGAGAGATTAGGGAACAGTGGTATCCCCGACGAATCTCATGAGAGCTCTCAACAAAGATCTTAGAAACATTCACGAGGGATAACGTAGAAATTTATTCCCCGATGACTCTCGTGAGAGCTACTACCGCGGTTCTCGAAGCAGGCTCGTGAGAGATTACAGTACAGATGTTACCCTGACGAATCTCGTGAGAGCCCTTAGCACAGATCTTAGTATTACACTCGATGGATTCCGGTAAAGTTGATTCCCCGTTGACTCTCACGAGAGCTCTCAGCAAAGATCTTAGTTTTACACTCGATGGATTCCGGTAAAGTTGATTCCCCGTTGCCTCTCATGAGAGCTCTCAGCAAAGATCTTAGTTTTACACTTCATGGATTACGGTGAAGTTGTTACCCCCACGAATCTCATGAGAGCTCTCAGCAAAGATCTTTGTATTAAAGTTTATGGATAACGGTGAAGTTGTTACCGCGACGAATCTCATGAGAGCTCTAACCACAGTTCAAGAAGCAGTCTCGTGAGAGATTACAGTACAGATGTTACCCTGACGAATCTCGTGAGAGCCCTCAGCAAAGATCTTTGTATTACACTCGATGGATTACGGTGAAGTTGTTAACACGACGAATATCATGAGAGCTCTTATCACAGTTCAAGAAGCAGTCTCGGCGAGAGATTATGGTACATGTGTTACCCCGACGAATCTCATGAGAGCTCTCAGCTAAGAACTTAGAAACTTTCACGAGGGATTACGTAGAAGTTTATTCCCCGATGACTCTCGTGAGAGCTCCTACGGCGGTTCTCGAAGTAGTCTCGTGAGAGTTCTTACCACGGTTCTCGAAGCCGTCTCGTGAGAGATTAGGGAAGAGTGGTATCCCCGACGAATCTCATGTGAGCTCTCAGCAAAGATCTTAGAAACATTCACGAGGGATAACGTAGAAGTTTAGTCCCCGATGACTCTCGTGAGAGCTCTCAGCAAAGATCTTAGTATTACACTCGATGGATTCCGGTAAAGTTGATCCCCCGTTGACTCTCACGAGAGCTCTCAACAAAGATCTTAGTTTTACACTCGATGGATTCCGGTAAAGTTGATTCTCCGTTGAATCTCACGAGAGCTCTCAGCAAAGATCTTAGTATTACACTCGATGGATTACGGTGAAGTTGTTACCCCGACGAATCTCATGAGAGCTCTCAGCAAAGATCTTTGTATTAAACTTTATGGATTACGGTGAAGTTGTTTCCCCGACGAATCTCATGAGAGCTCTCACCACAGTTCAAGAAGCAGTCTCGTGAGAGATTATGGTACATTTGTTACCCCTACGAATCTCATGAGAGCTCTCAGCTAAGAACTTAGAAACATTCACGAGGGATAACGTAGAAGTTTAGTCCCCGATGACTCTCGTGAGAGCTCTCAGCAAAGATCTTAGTATTACACTCGATGGATTCCGGTAAAGTTGATCCCCCGTTGACTCTCACGAGAGCTCTCAGCAAAGATCTTAGTTTTACACTCGATGGATTCCGGTAAAGTTGATTCTCCGTTGCCTCTCATGAGAGCTCTCAGCAAAGATCTTAGTATTACAATCGATGGATTACGGTGAAGTTGTTACCCCGACGAATCTCATGAGAGCTCTCAGCAAAGATCTTTGTATTAAACTTTATGGATTACGGTGAAGTTGTTTCCCCGACGAATCTCATGAGAGCTCTCACCACAGTTCAAGAAGCAGTCTCGTGAGAGATTATGGTACATTTGTTACCCCGACGAATCTCATGAGAGCTCTCAGCTAAGAACTTAGAAACTTTCACGAGGGATTACGTAGAAGTTTATTCCCCGATGACTCTCGTGAGAGCTGCTACCGCGGTTCTCGAAGCAGTCTCGTGAGAGATTAGGGAACAGTGGTATCCCCGACGAATCTCATGAGAGCTCTCAACAAAGATCTTAGAAACATTCACGAGGGATAACGTAGAAATTTATTCCCCGATGACTCTCGTGAGAGCTGCTACCGCGGTTCTCGAAGCAGGCTCGTGAGAGATTACAGTACAGATGTTACCCTGACGAATCTCGTGAGAGCCCTCAGCAAAGATCTTTGTATTACACTCGATGGATTACGGTGAAGTTGTTAACACGACGAATATCATGAGAGCTCTTATCACAGTTCAAGAAGCAGTCTCGGTGAGATATTATGGTACATGTGTTACCCCGACGAATCTCATGAGAGCTCTCAGCTAAGAACTTAGAAACTTTCACGAGGGATTACGTAGAAGTTTATTCCCCGATGAGTCTCGTCAGAGCTGCTACCGCGGTTCTCGAAGCAGTCTCGTGAGAGATTAGGGAACAGTGGTATCCCCGACGAATCTCATGAGAGCTCTCAACAAAGATCTTAGAAACATTCACGAGGGATAACGTAGAAATTTATTCCCCGATGACTCTCGTGAGAGCTGCTACCGCGGTTCTCGAAGCAGGCTCGTGAGAGATTACAGTACAGATGTTACCCTGACGAATCTCGTGAGAGCCCTTAGCACAGATCTTTGTATTACACTCGATGGATTACGGTGAAGTTGTTAACACGACGATTCTCATGAGAGCTCTTATCACAGTTCACGAAGCAGTCTCGTGAGAGTTTAGGGTACAGACTTTAACCTGACGAATCTCATGAGAGCTCTCAGCCAACATCTCTGAAACCGTCTCGTGGAAAATTAGGGTAAAGTTAATTGACCGAAGACTCTCATAGAAGCTCTGACCACGGTTCATGAAGCATTCTTCTGAGAGATTAGGGTGCAATTGTGGACGGCATCGTTGCAAATGATGCACCGATGTTCTCTCATGAGAGCTCTCACCAAGATGTTAATAAGTCTCGTGCGACGTGTCTTGAGAGGTTTTAAGAAAGGACTGGTGAGTGGTTTTATGGCGTTACTGTATTCTGTGCACCGATGACCTCGCATGATATTTTCGTAATCTTCGTGGTTTTAGAGCGTTTATATATTAACTCGGCGTTTCGATGGAATTTCGTCAAAGTAAAGTTTTCGTTGCGCCATCCATTTCCCGCGACTGTGATATCTTTCGAGATTTCTAATTTCCGTTTTTTAAATCATCCGATGAGACGTCTCGTGAGAGTACTCGGTGTAGTTTCGAGGCCGTAGATTTCTTCGATGCATCGATCACCTCTTAAGAGAATTCTCATGTTACTTAGAAGTCATCTCTCATGAGAGGTGGGCGAAGCATCAACTGTGTATTGAACGATGCTTTACATATATAATGGGTTATAGGTTAAGCGACTTCATTAAATAAGGAAAGTGACCGACAAAGTTGACTTCCCATTTTAGGAACTCTCCAACGACATGGGTTCTTCATTCCCGTCACTATCTGATCGACGTAGGGAATTTGTACGACGCCATTCGGTTCTCGTTTAATAATTTTTTTCCACGAAACCCCGTACGATGGCCTACGAAGTATTGTCTGTCACTTTCCCCTGAAACCGGTTTGATATGGGGGAAAGGAAACTATGTCACTGAGTTATCCTTGAAGAATTACATTTCGGGAATCATCAGTATTGTCCCGTCGTTTCGGAAACATATTTCGGTATTCTTAAAGGTGTTGCACCTATCACCTCTCATGAGAGGTCTGGTGAGAGTTGTCATGAGAGGTTTCAAGAGAGTATTGGTGAGAATTCTGCTTAGATGACCCATCTTGGAAGAATGCTTTTCAACGACACTCCGTACGATTGGGTACGAAGCGGTTTTCTTTCACGTAACTATTCCTTTAAATCGGTTTGACGGAGGGGAATTGGAACGAGGTCATTGGTTTCTCCTTAAAGAATAGAATGTTGGGGAACAGTTTGACGGCATCTTAAGGAGTCTTCTCTCATGAGAGGAAGTTGAAGCATTTAATTTGGTATTCGGCTCTTCGGGAATATTGTGACGGCATCGGTAAAAGTGATGCACCGTTCATCTCTCATGAGAGCTATCGAAACTTAGAAGTTTTCTCTCGTGAGAGGCGGTCGAAGCGTCAATAAAAGGTTCCGGCTATTCGGAAATATTTTGACGGCATCGTCAAAAGTGGTGCGACGGTCATCTCTCATGAGAGGTCTCATGAGAGTTGTCGTGAGAGGTTTCATGAGAGGTCTCGTGAGAGATGTCATGAGAGGTTTCATGAGAGGTCTCGTGAGAGATGTCATGAGAGGTCTCGTGAGAGATGTCATGAGAGGTCTCGTGAGAGATGTCATGAGAGGTCTGGTGAGAGAGTTCATGAGAGGTCTGGTGAGAGATGTCATGAGAGGTCTCGTGAGAGATGTCTTGAGAGAGATTTCGTGAGAGGTCTGGTGACAGATTTCATGAGTGATTTCAAGAGAGTATTGGTGAGAGTTCTGCTTAGATGACCTACCTTGGAAGAATGCTTTTCAACGACACTCCGTACGATTGGCTACGAAGCGGTTTTCTTTCACGTAACTATTCCTTTAAATCGGTTTGACGGAGGTGAATTGGAACGAGGTCATTGGTTTCTCCTTAAAGAATAGAATGTTGGGGAACAGTTTGACGGCATCTTAAGGAGTCTTCTCTCATGAGAGGAAGTTGAAGCATTTAATTTGGTATTCGGCTCTTCGGGAATATTGTGACGGCATCGGTAAAAGTGATGCACCGTTCATCTCTCATGAGAGCTATCGAAACTTAGAAGTTTTCTCTCGTGAGAGGCGGTCGAAGCGTCAATAAAAGGTTCCGGCTATTCGGAAATATTTTGACGGCATCGTCAAAAGTGGTGCGACGGTCATCTCTCATGAGAGGTCTCATGAGAGTTGTCGTGAGAGGTTTCATGAGAGATCTCGTGAGAGATGTCATGAGAGGTCTGGTGAGAGGGTTCATGAGAGGTTTCGTGAGAGGTCTTGTGAGAGATTTCATGATTGATTTCAAGAGAGTATTGGTGAGAGTTCTGCTTAGATGACCCATCTTGGAAGAATGCTTTTCAACGGCACTCCGTACGATTGGGTACGAAGCGGTTTTCTTTCACGTAACTATTCCTTTAAATCGGTTTGACGGAGGGCAATTGGAACGAGGTCATTGGTTTCTCCTTAAAGAATAGAATGTTGGGGAACAGTTTGACGGCATCTTAAGGAGTCTTCTCTCATGAGAGGAAGTTGAAGCATTTAATTTGGTATTCGGCTCTTCGGGAATATTGTGACGGCATCGGTAAAAGTGATGCACCGTTCATCTCTCATGAGAGCTATCGAAACTTAGAAGTTTTCTCTCGTGAGAGGCGGTCGAAGCGTCAATAAAAGGTTCCGGCTATTCGAAAATATTTTGACGGCATCGTCAAAAGTGGTGCGACGGTCATCTCTCATGAGAGGTCTCATGAGAGTTGTCGTGAGAGGTTTCATGAGAGATCTCGTGAGAGATGTCATGAGAGGTCTGGTGAGAGGGATCTTTGTATTACACTCGATGGATTACGGTGAAGTTGTTAACACGACGAATATCATGAGAGCTCTTATCACAGTTCAAGAAGCAGTCTCGGCGAGAGATTATGGTACATGTGTTACCCCGACGAATCTCATGAGAGCTCTCAGCTAAGAACTTAGAAACTTTCACGAGGGATTACGTAGAAGTTTATTCCCCGATGACTCTCGTGAGAGCTGCTACCGCGGTTCTCGAAGCAGTCTCGTGAGAGATTAGGGAACAGTGGTATCCCCGACGAATCTCATGAGAGCTCTCAACAAAGATCTTAGAAACATTCACGAGGGATAACGTAGAAATTTATTCCCCGATGACTCTCGTGAGAGCTGCTACCGCGGTTCTCGAAGCAGGCTCGTGAGAGATTACAGTACAGATGTTACCCTGACGAATCTCGTGAGAGCCCTCAGCAAAGATCTTTGTATTACACTCGATGGATTACGGTGAAGTTGTTAACACGACGAATATCATGAGAGCTCTTATCACAGTTCAAGAAGCAGTCTCGGTGAGATATTATGGTACATGTGTTACCCCGACGAATCTCATGAGAGCTCTCAGCTAAGAACTTAGAAACTTTCACGAGGGATTACGTAGAAGTTTATTCCCCGATGAGTCTCGTGAGAGCTGCTACCGCGGTTCTCGAAGCAGTCTCGTGAGAGATTAGGGAACAGTGGTATCCCCGACGAATCTCATGAGAGCTCTCAACAAAGATCTTAGAAACATTCACGAGGGATAACGTAGAAATTTATTCCCCGATGACTCTCGTGAGAGCTGCTACCGCGGTTCTCGAAGCAGGCTCGTGAGAGATTACAGTACAGATGTTACCCTGACGAATCTCGTGAGAGCCCTTAGCACAGATCTTTGTATTACACTCGATGGATTACGGTGAAGTTGTTAACACGACGATTCTCATGAGAGCTCTTATCACAGTTCACGAAGCAGTCTCGTGAGAGTTTAGGGTACAGACTTTAACCCGACGAATCTCATGAGAGCTCTCAGCCAACATCTCTGAAACCGTCTCGTGGAAAATTAGGGTAAAGTTAATTGACCGAAGACTCTCATAGAAGCTCTGACCACGGTTCATGAAGCATTCTTCTGAGAGATTAGGGTGCAATTGTGGACGGCATCGTTGCAAATGATGCACCGATGTTCTCTCATGAGAGCTCTCACCAAGATGTTAATAAGTCTCGTGCGACGTGTCTTGAGAGGTTTTAAGAAAGGACTGGTGAGTGGTTTTATGGCGTTACTTTATTCTGTGCACCGATGACCTCGCATGATATTTTCGTAATCTTCGTGGTTTTAGAGCGTTTATATATTAACTCGGCGTTTGGATGGAATTTCGTCAAAGTAAAGTTTTCGTTGCGCCATCCATTTCCCGCGACTGTGATATCTTTCGAGATTTCTAATTTCCGTTTTTTAAATCATCCGATGAGACGTCTCGTGAGAGTACTCGGTGTAGTTTCGAGGCCGTAGATTTCTTCGATGCATCGATCACCTCTTAAGAGAATTCTCATGTTACTTAGAAGTCATCTCTCATGAGAGGTGGGCGAAGCATCAACTGTGTATTGAACGATGCTTTACATATATAATGGGTTATAGGTTAAGCGACTTCATTAAATAAGGAAAGTGACCGACAAAGTTGACTTCCCATTTTAGGAACTCTCCAACGACATGGGTTCTTCATTCCCGTCACTATCTGATCGACGTAGGGAATTTGTACGACGCCATTCGGTTCTCGTTTAATAATTTTTTTCCACGAAACCCCGTACGATGGCCTACGAAGTATTGTCTGTCACTTTCCCCTGAAACCGGTTTGATATGGGGGAAAGGAAACTATGTCACTGAGTTATCCTTGAAGAATTACATTTCGGGAATCATCAGTATTGTCCCGTCGTTTCGGAAACATATTTCGGTATTCTTAAAGGTGTTGCACCTATCACCTCTCATGAGAGGTCTGGTGAGAGTTGTCATGAGAGGTTTCAAGAGAGTATTGGTGAGAATTCTGCTTAGATGACCCATCTTGGAAGAATGCTTTTCAACGACACTCCGTACGATTGGGTACGAAGCGGTTTTCTTTCACGTAACTATTCCTTTAAATCGGTTTGACGGAGGGGAATTGGAACGAGGTCATTGGTTTCTCCTTAAAGAATAGAATGTTGGGGAACAGTTTGACGGCATCTTAAGGAGTCTTCTCTCATGAGAGGAAGTTGAAGCATTTAATTTGGTATTCGGCTCTTCGGGAATATTGTGACGGCATCGGTAAAAGTGATGCACCGTTCATCTCTCATGAGAGCTATCGAAACTTAGAAGTTTTCTCTCGTGAGAGGCGGTCGAAGCGTCAATAAAAGGTTCCGGCTATTCGGAAATATTTTGACGGCATCGTCAAAAGTGGTGCGACGGTCATCTCTCATGAGAGGTCTCATGAGAGTTGTCGTGAGAGGTTTCATGAGAGGTCTCGTGAGAGATGTCATGAGAGGTTTCATGAGAGGTCTCGTGAGAGATGTCATGAGAGGTCTCGTGAGAGATGTCATGAGAGGTCTCGTGAGAGATGTCATGAGAGGTCTGGTGAGAGAGTTCATGAGAGATCTCGTGAGAGATGTCATGAGAGGTCTGGTGAGAGGGTTCATGAGAGGTTTCGTGAGAGGTCTTGTGAGAGATTTCATGATTGATTTCAAGAGAGTATTGGTGAGAGTTCTGCTTAGATGACCCATCTTGGAAGAATGCTTTTCAACGGCACTCCGTACGATTGGGTACGAAGCGGTTTTCTTTCACGTAACTATTCCTTTAAATCGGTTTGACGGAGGGCAATTGGAACGAGGTCATTGGTTTCTCCTTAAAGAATAGAATGTTGGGGAACAGTTTGACGGCATCTTAAGGAGTCTTCTCTCATGAGAGGAAGTTGAAGCATTTAATTTGGTATTCGGCTCTTCGGGAATATTGTGACGGCATCGGTAAAAGTGATGCACCGTTCATCTCTCATGAGAGCTATCGAAACTTAGAAGTTTTCTCTCGTGAGAGGCGGTCGAAGCGTCAATAAAAGGTTCCGGCTATTCGAAAATATTTTGACGGCATCGTCAAAAGTGGTGCGACGGTCATCTCTCATGAGAGGTCTCATGAGAGTTGTCGTGAGAGGTTTCATGAGAGATCTCGTGAGAGATGTCATGAGAGGTCTGGTGAGAGGGATCTTTGTATTACACTCGATGGATTACGGTGAAGTTGTTAACACGACGAATATCATGAGAGCTCTTATCACAGTTCAAGAAGCAGTCTCGGCGAGAGATTATGGTACATGTGTTACCCCGACGAATCTCATGAGAGCTCTCAGCTAAGAACTTAGAAACTTTCACGAGGGATTACGTAGAAGTTTATTCCCCGATGACTCTCGTGAGAGCTGCTACCGCGGTTCTCGAAGCAGTCTCGTGAGAGATTAGGGAACAGTGGTATCCCCGACGAATCTCATGAGAGCTCTCAACAAAGATCTTAGAAACATTCACGAGGGATAACGTAGAAATTTATTCCCCGATGACTCTCGTGAGAGCTGCTACCGCGGTTCTCGAAGCAGGCTCGTGAGAGATTACAGTACAGATGTTACCCTGACGAATCTCGTGAGAGCCCTCAGCAAAGATCTTTGTATTACACTCGATGGATTACGGTGAAGTTGTTAACACGACGAATATCATGAGAGCTCTTATCACAGTTCAAGAAGCAGTCTCGGTGAGATATTATGGTACATGTGTTACCCCGACGAATCTCATGAGAGCTCTCAGCTAAGAACTTAGAAACTTTCACGAGGGATTACGTAGAAGTTTATTCCCCGATGAGTCTCGTGAGAGCTGCTACCGCGGTTCTCGAAGCAGTCTCGTGAGAGATTAGGGAACAGTGGTATCCCCGACGAATCTCATGAGAGCTCTCAACAAAGATCTTAGAAACATTCACGAGGGATAACGTAGAAATTTATTCCCCGATGACTCTCGTGAGAGCTGCTACCGCGGTTCTCGAAGCAGGCTCGTGAGAGATTACAGTACAGATGTTACCCTGACGAATCTCGTGAGAGCCCTTAGCACAGATCTTTGTATTACACTCGATGGATTACGGTGAAGTTGTTAACACGACGATTCTCATGAGAGCTCTTATCACAGTTCACGAAGCAGTCTCGTGAGAGTTTAGGGTACAGACTTTAACCCGACGAATCTCATGAGAGCTCTCAGCCAACATCTCTGAAACCGTCTCGTGGAAAATTAGGGTAAAGTTAATTGACCGAAGACTCTCATAGAAGCTCTGACCACGGTTCATGAAGCATTCTTCTGAGAGATTAGGGTGCAATTGTGGACGGCATCGTTGCAAATGATGCACCGATGTTCTCTCATGAGAGCTCTCACCAAGATGTTAATAAGTCTCGTGCGACGTGTCTTGAGAGGTTTTAAGAAAGGACTGGTGAGTGGTTTTATGGCGTTACTTTATTCTGTGCACCGATGACCTCGCATGATATTTTCGTAATCTTCGTGGTTTTAGAGCGTTTATATATTAACTCGGCGTTTGGATGGAATTTCGTCAAAGTAAAGTTTTCGTTGCGCCATCCATTTCCCGCGACTGTGATATCTTTCGAGATTTCTAATTTCCGTTTTTTAAATCATCCGATGAGACGTCTCGTGAGAGTACTCGGTGTAGTTTCGAGGCCGTAGATTTCTTCGATGCATCGATCACCTCTTAAGAGAATTCTCATGTTACTTAGAAGTCATCTCTCATGAGAGGTGGGCGAAGCATCAACTGTGTATTGAACGATGCTTTACATATATAATGGGTTATAGGTTAAGCGACTTCATTAAATAAGGAAAGTGACCGACAAAGTTGACTTCCCATTTTAGGAACTCTCCAACGACATGGGTTCTTCATTCCCGTCACTATCTGATCGACGTAGGGAATTTGTACGACGCCATTCGGTTCTCGTTTAATAATTTTTTTCCACGAAACCCCGTACGATGGCCTACGAAGTATTGTCTGTCACTTTCCCCTGAAACCGGTTTGATATGGGGGAAAGGAAACTATGTCACTGAGTTATCCTTGAAGAATTACATTTCGGGAATCATCAGTATTGTCCCGTCGTTTCGGAAACATATTTCGGTATTCTTAAAGGTGTTGCACCTATCACCTCTCATGAGAGGTCTGGTGAGAGTTGTCATGAGAGGTTTCAAGAGAGTATTGGTGAGAATTCTGCTTAGATGACCCATCTTGGAAGAATGCTTTTCAACGACACTCCGTACGATTGGGTACGAAGCGGTTTTCTTTCACGTAACTATTCCTTTAAATCGGTTTGACGGAGGGGAATTGGAACGAGGTCATTGGTTTCTCCTTAAAGAATAGAATGTTGGGGAACAGTTTGACGGCATCTTAAGGAGTCTTCTCTCATGAGAGGAAGTTGAAGCATTTAATTTGGTATTCGGCTCTTCGGGAATATTGTGACGGCATCGGTAAAAGTGATGCACCGTTCATCTCTCATGAGAGCTATCGAAACTTAGAAGTTTTCTCTCGTGAGAGGCGGTCGAAGCGTCAATAAAAGGTTCCGGCTATTCGGAAATATTTTGACGGCAACGTCAAAAGTGGTGCGACGGTCATCTCTCATGAGAGGTCTCATGAGAGTTGTCGTGAGAGGTTTCATGAGAGGTCTCGTGAGAGATGTCATGAGAGGTTTCATGAGAGGTCTCGTGAGAGATGTCATGAGAGGTCTCGTGAGAGATGTCATGAGAGGTCTCGTGAGAGATGTCATGAGAGGTCTGGTGAGAGAGTTCATGAGAGGTCTGGTGAGAGATGTCATGAGAGGTCTCGTGAGAGATGTCTTGAGAGAGATTTCGTGAGAGGTCTGGTGACAGATTTCATGAGTGATTTCAAGAGAGTATTGGTGAGAGTTCTGCTTAGATGACCTACCTTGGAAGAATGCTTTTCAACGACACTCCGTACGATTGGCTACGAAGCGGTTTTCTTTCACGTAACTATTCCTTTAAATCGGTTTGACGGAGGGGAATTGGAACGAGGTCATTGGTTTCTCCTTAAAGAATAGAATGTTGGGGAACAGTTTGACGGCATCTTAAGGAGTCTTCTCTCATGAGAGGAAGTTGAAGCATTTAATTTGGTATTCGGCTCTTCGGGAATATTGTGACGGCATCGGTAAAAGTGATGCACCGTTCATCTCTCATGAGAGCTATCGAAACTTAGAAGTTTTCTCTCGTGAGAGGCGGTCGAAGCGTCAATAAAAGGTTCCGGCTATTTGGAAATATTTTGACGGCATCGTCAAAAGTGGTGCGACGGTCATCTCTCATGAGAGGTCTCATGAGAGTTGTCGTGAGAGGTTTCATGAGAGATCTCGTGAGAGATGTCATGAGAGGTCTGGTGAGAGGGTTCATGAGAGGTTTCGTGAGAGGTCTTGTGAGAGATTTCATGATTGATTTCAAGAGAGTATTGGTGAGAGTTCTGCTTAGATGACCCATCTTGGAAGAATGCTTTTCAACGGCACTCCGTACGATTGGGTACGAAGCGGTTTTCTTTCACGTAACTATTCCTTTAAATCGGTTTGACGGAGGGCAATTGGAACGAGGTCATTGGTTTCTCCTTAAAGAATAGAATGTTGGGGAACAGTTTGACGGCATCTTAAGGAGTCTTCTCTCATGAGAGGAAGTTGAAGCATTTAATTTGGTATTCGGCTCTTCGGGAATATTGTGACGGCATCGGTAAAAGTGATGCACCGTTCATCTCTCATGAGAGCTATCGAAACTTAGAAGTTTTCTCTCGTGAGAGGCGGTCGAAGCGTCAATAAAAGGTTCCGGCTATTCGAAAATATTTTGACGGCATCGTCAAAAGTGGTGCGACGGTCATCTCTTATGAGAGGTCTCATGAGAGTTGTCGTGAGAGGTTTCATGAGAGATCTCGTGAGAGATGTCATGAGAGGTCTGGTGAGAGGGATCTTTGTATTACACTCGATGGATTACGGTGAAGTTGTTAACACGACGAATATCATGAGAGCTCTTATCACAGTTCAAGAAGCAGTCTCGGCGAGAGATTATGGTACATGTGTTACCCCGACGAATCTCATGAGAGCTCTCAGCTAAGAACTTAGAAACTTTCACGAGGGATTACGTAGAAGTTTATTCCCCGATGACTCTCGTGAGAGCTCCTACGGCGGAGGTCCTTTCTTGTTATACCTAAGGACGGGGTTTTAACTTCAACCGTTTGCCAGTGACAAACGTTCAAAAGTAGTATTTTCATAACGTGTAAAAGTTTGATTCCCGTTGAAATAATCGTAGTTTATAGAAAGGTTTTAAGGTCCTTTCTTGTTATACCTAAGGACGGGGTTTTAACTTCAACCGTTTGCCAGTGACCAACGTTCAAAAGAAGTATTGTCATAACGTGTAAAAGTTTCATTCTCGTTGAAATAATCGTGGTCTATAGAAAGGTTATAAGGTCCTTTATTGGTGTACGTGAGGACGGGGTTTTAGCTTCAATTGTTTGGCAGTGACGAACGTTTAAAAATATAATTTAAAAAAAATCTCTTGTTTTTAAATCCCGTTGAAATAATCGTAGTTTATAGAAAGGTTTTAAGGTCCTTTCTTGTTATACCTAAGGACGGGGTTTTAACTTAAACCGTTTGCCAGTGACCAACGTTCAAAAGAAGTATTGTCATAACGTGTAAAAGTTTCATTCCCGTTGAAATAATCGTGGTCTATAGAAAGGTTATAAGGTCCTTTATTGGTGTACGTGAGGACGGGGTTTTAGCTTCAATTGTTTGGCAGTGACAAACGTTCAAAAGTAGTATTGTCATAACGTGTAAAAGTTTCATTCCCGTTGAAATAATCGTGGTCTATAGAAAGGTTATAAGGTCCTTTCTTGTTATACCTAAGGACGGGGTTTTAACTTCAACCGTTTGCCAGTGACAAACGTTCAAAAGTAGTATTGTCATAACGTGTAAAAGTTTCATTCCCGTTGAAATAATCGTGGTCTATAGAAAGGTTATAAGGTCCTTTATTGGTGTACGTGAGGACGGGGTTTTAGCTTCAATTGTTTGGCAGTGACGAACGTTTAAAAATATAATTTAAAAAAAATCTCTTGTTTTTAAATCCCGTTGAAATAATCGTAGTTTATAGAAAGGTTTTAAGGTCCTTTCTTGTTATACCTAAGGACGGGGTTTTAACTTCAACCGTTTGCCAGTGACAAACGTTCAAAAGTAGTATTTTCATAACGTGTAAAAGTTTGATTCCCGTTGAAATAATCGTAGTTTATAGAAAGGTTTTAAGGTCCTTTCTTGTTATACCTAAGGACGGGGTTTTAACTTCAACCGTTAGCCAGTGACCAACGTTCAAAAGAAGTATTGTCATAACGTGTAAAAGTTTCATTCCCGTTGAAATAATCGTGGTCTATAGAAAGGTTATAAGGTCCTTTATTGGTGTACGTGAGGACGGGGTTTTAGCTTCAATTGTTTGGCAGTGACGAACGTTTAAAAATATAATTTAAAAAAAATCTCTTGTTTTTAAATCCCGTTGAAATAATCGTAGTTTATAGAAAGGTTTTAAGGTCCTTTCTTGTTATACCTAAGGACGGGGTTTTAACTTCAACCGTTTGCCAGTGACCAACGTTCAAAAGAAGTATTGTCATAACGTGTAAAAGTTTCATTCCCGTTGAAATAATCGTGGTCTATAGAAAGGTTATAAGGTCCTTTATTGGTGTACGTGAGGACGGGGTTTTAGCTTCAATTGTTTGGCAGTGACGAACGTTTAAAAATATAATTTAAAAAAATCTCTTGTATTTAAATCCCGTTGAAATAATCGTGGTCCATAGAAAGGTTTTAAGGTCCTTTCTTGTTATACCTGAGGACGGGGTTTTAGATTCAACCGTTTGCCAGTGACCAACGTTCAAAAGTAGTATTGTCATAACGTGTAAAAGTTTTATTCCCGTTGAAATAATCGTGGTCCATAGCAAGGTTCGAAGGTCCTTTATTGTCATACCTAAGAACGGCCCTCTCGCTGGTTGTTTCAAAGTGATCTATCAGATTAGGATTTCGTTCTTCCTATCTTCGTAACATAATAAGTTAGATTCCTACTTATTTTAGCGGCAACTTTTAGACGTCTGATTTTACGATGTCTGTGAGAAGAAATTTTGTGGGATTTTTTCCAACGGAAAAAAAAGGTGACATATTAAAGGTTTTGGAAAACTGTAAATATTATGCTGTGCAAGAAGAAAAAAACCAAGACGGGTCCGGTGTTTTACGTGCTGTTTTCGGTTATGATACCCAAAAATCCTTGGCCAAACAACGGGTCATTTTCGCGACCGATAAAATTGATGGAGAAAATCTCCCCGGTGTGCACCTACGGGAAATTCGGGCTGGCGTTGGCAGAATAGAAAATGGATTTTGTGGTCTTAAATTAGAAAATCAACCAGATTTTAAACATCCAAATTTTGATAGTCTTATTATTTATGCCGATGAAAATTTTCATAATCCCGAGGACGCGTTAAACTTTTTGAAAAGGCAAAACTTGCCAGTTTATCTTCGCCAAGAAAGTACCCTGAAAAAACATTTTGTTTCTAAGTTTGCCGTGCCCGATAAAGGCAAGTTTGAACTTGAAGATTTTAGGTATAAACCAATAAATGAAAAGAGTTTACGGAAGCGGGTGCAAGTTTTAGTCGGAGAAACCGGCCTCGGCAAAACCGAATACGCCCTCGCTCATTGCCGGACACCATTGATTGTTAACCACAGAGACGATTTTAAGCGTTACGTTGCCGGTAAAACTGATGGAATAATTGTAGATGACGTGGCTACCTGTGAATGGAAGCCGTTAGTATTCTTAAATTATTTAGGAATGAAACACTGCCACACCGAGGATGTAAAGAACAGTGCGATTACCATTCAACCCGGTGTGTACAAATTTATTTGTACAAATAATTTGGAGTTATTTTGGCCTCGCGCTATAAAACCGACGACTAAGGCGGCATGTTTGAGGAGAATTGTTATTCGAGAAATAACTCAAAAACTTTTTGATGATACTCGGGTTGTCGAAGACGAGACTGATTCCGAAGTAGATGAACCGGAGCTTCAGTTAAGAGAGGAATTCAGGACTGAGGTTGCAACCACGTCGAAGTCCGTGTCGAAAGGTCTAAATTCAAACGCTTCCGACTCGGAAATGATTGGTCGCGAAGTTGACTGTGGTAAAGCTGCAAAGTTACATGATAGCCGTAAAACCCAAAAGAAAGTTTTTCGCGAGTTATTCGGTGATTCATCGAGTGAGGAAGATTTAGACCATATCAGTAACAAATCAGTCTTACCTCCATCACAAGTTAATTCTACCTTAAACTCCAGTCAGGAAGATCGTGAAATTAACGAACGATTTGAGTTTCTTACGCAGTTCGCGGAGACAAATATCCAGAAGGAAAGTAAAGGAAAGGCTAACTCACTTACGACGGAGAGACATGATGTTTTGAAATCCGCGAAAGGCGAAAACAAACGAAAAAGGAAGGAGAAATCATGTGCCAAAGATGACTTGAAGGCGAAGAAACGTCATGAAACCGAAATGGCAACTACGATGGTCGATCGGGAGTTTTTGTCCTCAGCGAAAGGCACAAACAAAGGAAAGGGGGTTGGAAAAAAAACACACGCAAAACCCGACGTAACTGGAGAGAAACGCGGCGAAAAACCTTCGAAAAATAAGACAGTGAAACAGAAATCTTCGAAGTCTAAGAAAGGTGCAGAGAGAAAGAATTTAATTGCGGATGTTAAGAATTCCCGTTCTAAACAAGTAATCGCGAAAGGCGAAAAGGGAAAGATATAAAGTTGTATTCCGTATAAGCTAAATGTAAAATATAAATTAAACCTGTTATTTTATTGTCTTATATTATTTAAACTTTACGCTAAAAGAACGCGCCAACAGGGCGTATATATATATCTTCCTTTAAATTTTTATTTTGTAACTAATTTTGTATAAAGCTATGTATAAATAAGTTTGTTTGGCAAGATTAAAAATTTTTAACTTTTAATTTGTTTGTTATTTCTACATTCATTTTCGATTAAGTAAGAACGTCAAATTGTTTTTAACTACGAGGACGGACTGAAGAAGGAAGGATAGGATAAAGACGGACTGACGAAGGCAGGATTAAAAGTAAGTTAAAAGTAAGCGATTAATGTTTTTTATTTATTCAGGTGGATAGCGAGATGAAACGGCTAGATGAAGAACGGACGGACGCGGGAAGGAAAGGGTACAGACGGACTGACGAAGGCCGGATTAAAGGTTAGTTAAAAGTAAGCGGTAAATGTTTAACGAGATGAAACGGCTAGATGAAGAACGGACGGACGAGGGAAGGAAAGGATACAGACGGACTGACGAAGGCAGGATTAAAGGTAAGTTAAAAGTAAGCGATTAATGTTTTTAATTATTCAGGTGGATAGCGAGATGAAACGGCTAGATCAAGAACGGACGGACGCGGGAAGGAAAGGGTACAGACGGACTGACGAAGGCAGGATTAAAGGTAAGTTAAAAGTAAGCGGTAAATGTTTAACGAGATGAAACGGCTAGATGAAGAACGGACGGACGCGGGAAGGAAAGGATACAGACGGACTGACGAAGGCAGGATTAAAGGTAAGTTAAAAGTAAGCGATTAATGTTTTTAATTATTCAGGTGGATAGCGAGATGGAACGGCTAGATCAAGAACGGACGGACGCGGGAAGGAAAGGGTACAGACGGATTGACGGCGGCAGGATTAAAGGTAAGTTAAAAGTAAGCGGTAAATGTTTAACGAGATGAAACGGCTAGATGAAGAACGGACGGACGCGGGAAGGAAAGGATACAGACGGACTGACGAAGGCAGGATTAAAGGTAAGTTAAAAGTAAGCGATTAATGTTTTTAATTATTCAGGTGGATAGCGAGATGAAACGGCTAGATCAAGAACGGACGGACGCGGGAAGGAAAGGGTACAGACGGACTGACGACGGCAGGATTAAAGGTAAGTTAAAAGTAAGCGGTAAATGTTTTTATTTATTCAGGTGGATAGCGAGATGAAACGGCTAGATGAAGAACGGATGGACGCGGGAAGGAAAGGATACAGACGGACTGACGAAGGCAGGATTAATGGTAAGTTAAAAGTAAGCGGTAAATGTTTAACGAGATGAAACGGCTAGATGAAGAACGGACGGACGCGGGAAGGAAAGGATACAGACGGACTGACGAAGGCGGGATTAAAGGTAAGTTAAAAGTAAGTGATTTATGTTTTTTATTAGGTCGACAGCGAGATGGAGATGTGAATTTAGACGGGATAAGAAACGAAGGACGGACGAACTTATACACGGTGAAATGATTGATCACCACGAGGATTGGTTGTGAGAAAAGGTATCGTTGGTATTGGTACGAAGGGTAAAATATGAGTGAAAGATTGATGTGTTACTTATTTCAGATTGACGGTGTGATGAGGTCGAACGTTAGAGGGAGGAGGGAAACGGGGTCGGAGAAATAAACATTTGATTTAGGAATTGGTGCGAATTGGGCTATATTTATTTTTCGATGTGTCTCCCGAGCGCCTTCATCAAATATCTTGATTACGGTTAAGTTCATTTCTCGACGTCTCTTACAAAAGACTTCTTTAAAATAGTTTCGTAAAAGTTAACGGTGAAGTTGTTACCCCGACGAATCTCATGAGAGCTCTCAGCAAACATCCATGATACAGTCTCGTATATATTAATGGTAAAGTAAATTCACCGAAGACTCTCATAGGAACTCTAACCCCTGTTCATGGAGCAGTTTCGTCAGAGATTAGGGTACATGCGTTACCCCGACGAATCTCGTGAGAACTCCCAGCAAAGATCTCTGAAACAGTCTCGTATAAAATAACGGTAAAGTAAACTCACCGAAGAGCCCCTTATCAGCTCGAACCACGGTTCACGAAGCACTCTCGTGAGAGATAAGGGTACAGTTGACTCTCCGACGAATCTCATGAGAGCTCTCAGCAAAGTTCCATGGCACAGTCTGGTATAAAATAACGGTAAAGAAAACTCTTTGGATCTCTAACCACGGTTCACAAAGCATTCTCGTACAGTTTATTCCTCGACGAATCTCATGAGAGCTCTCAGTCAAGAATTTTGTAAAACACGCTATGTCGCTTATTAAGGGCCTGTTAATTTCGGAACATTTTGACGGCATTGTTTAATGGGGTTAACCGATCACCTCTCATGAGAGCTATCAACATTTAGAGGTTAACCCTTATGAGAGGTGGTTGAAGCGTCAATATAAGGACCCGGCTTTTCGAAAACAATTGGACGGTGTCGTTAAAAGGTGTGCGACGATTATCTCCCATGAGAATTGTAATGAGAGGTCTCATGAGAGTTGTCGTGAGACGTTTCATAAGAGGTCTCATGAGAGATGTCATGAGAGGGTTCATGAGAGGTCTGGTGAGAGGTTTCATGAGAGGTTTCGTGAGAGGTCTTGTGAGAGATTTCATGAGAGGTCTGGTGAGAGATTTCATGAGTGGTTTCAAGAGAGTATTGGTGAGAATTCTGCTTAGATGACCCATCTTGGAAGAATGCTTTTCAACGACACTCCGTACGATTGGGTACGAAGCGGTTTTCTTTCACGTAACTATTCCTTTAAATCGGTTTGACGGAGGGGAATTGGAACGAGGTCATTGGTTTCTCCTTAAAGAATAGAATGTTGGGGAACAGTTTGACGGCATCTTAAGGAGTCTTCTCTCATGAGAGGAAGTTGAAGCATTTAATTTGGTATTCGGCTCTTCGGGAATATTGTGACGGCATCGGTAAAAGTGATGCACCGTTCATCTCTCATGAGAGCTATCGAAACTTAGAAGTTTTCTCTCGTGAGAGGCGGTCGAAGCGTCAATAAAAGGTTCCGGCTATTCGGAAATATTTTGACGGCATCGTCAAAAGTGGTGTGACGGTCATCTCTCATGAGAGGTCTCATGAGAGTTGTCGTGAGAGGTTTCATGAGAGGTCTCGTGAGAGATGTCATGAGAGGTTTCATGAGAGGTCTCGTGAGAGATGTCATGAGAGGTCTCGTGAGAGATGTCATGAGAGGTCTCGTGAGAGATGTCATGAGAGGTCTGGTGAGAGAGTTCATGAGAGATCTCGTGAGAGATGTCATGAGAGGTCTGGTGAGAGGGTTCATGAGAGGTTTCGTGAGAGGTCTTGTGAGAGATTTCATGATTGATTTCAAGAGAGTATTGGTGAGAGTTCTGCTTAGATGACCCATCTTGGAAGAATGCTTTTCAACGGCACTCCGTACGATTGGGTACGAAGCGGTTTTCTTTCACGTAACTATTCCTTTAAATCGGTTTGACGGAGGGCAATTGGAACGAGGTCATTGGTTTCTCCTTAAAGAATAGAATGTTGGGGAACAGTTTGACGGCATCTTAAGGAGTCTTCTCTCATGAGAGGAAGTTGAAGCATTTAATTTGGTATTCGGCTCTTCGGGAATATTGTGACGGCATCGGTAAAAGTGATGCACCGTTCATCTCTCATGAGAGCTATCGAAACTTAGAAGTTTTCTCTCGTGAGAGGCGGTCGAAGCGTCAATAAAAGGTTCCGGCTATTCGAAAATATTTTGACGGCATCGTCAAAAGTGGTGCGACGGTCATCTCTCATGAGAGGTCTCATGAGAGTTGTCGTGAGAGGTTTCATGAGAGATCTCGTGAGAGATGTCATGAGAGGTCTGGTGAGAGGGATCTTTGTATTACACTCGATGGATTACGGTGAAGTTGTTAACACGACGAATATCATGAGAGCTCTTATCACAGTTCAAGAAGCAGTCTCGGCGAGAGATTATGGTACATGTGTTACCCCGACGAATCTCATGAGAGCTCTCAGCTAAGAACTTAGAAACTTTCACGAGGGATTACGTAGAAGTTTATTCCCCGATGACTCTCGTGAGAGCTGCTACCGCGGTTCTCGAAGCAGTCTCGTGAGAGATTAGGGAACAGTGGTATCCCCGACGAATCTCATGAGAGCTCTCAACAAAGATCTTAGAAACATTCACGAGGGATAACGTAGAAATTTATTCCCCGATGACTCTCGTGAGAGCTGCTACCGCGGTTCTCGAAGCAGGCTCGTGAGAGATTACAGTACAGATGTTACCCTGACGAATCTCGTGAGAGCCCTCAGCAAAGATCTTTGTATTACACTCGATGGATTACGGTGAAGTTGTTAACACGACGAATATCATGAGAGCTCTTATCACAGTTCAAGAAGCAGTCTCGGTGAGATATTATGGTACATGTGTTACCCCGACGAATCTCATGAGAGCTCTCAGCTAAGAACTTAGAAACTTTCACGAGGGATTACGTAGAAGTTTATTCCCCGATGAGTCTCGTGAGAGCTGCTACCGCGGTTCTCGAAGCAGTCTCGTGAGAGATTAGGGAACAGTGGTATCCCCGACGAATCTCATGAGAGCTCTCAACAAAGATCTTAGAAACATTCACGAGGGATAACGTAGAAATTTATTCCCCGATGACTCTCGTGAGAGCTGCTACCGCGGTTCTCGAAGCAGGCTCGTGAGAGATTACAGTACAGATGTTACCCTGACGAATCTCGTGAGAGCCCTTAGCACAGATCTTTGTATTACACTCGATGGATTACGGTGAAGTTGTTAACACGACGATTCTCATGAGAGCTCTTATCACAGTTCACGAAGCAGTCTCGTGAGAGTTTAGGGTACAGACTTTAACCCGACGAATCTCATGAGAGCTCTCAGCCAACATCTCTGAAACCGTCTCGTGGAAAATTAGGGTAAAGTTAATTGACCGAAGACTCTCATAGAAGCTCTGACCACGGTTCATGAAGCATTCTTCTGAGAGATTAGGGTGCAATTGTGGACGGCATCGTTGCAAATGATGCACCGATGTTCTCTCATGAGAGCTCTCACCAAGATGTTAATAAGTCTCGTGCGACGTGTCTTGAGAGGTTTTAAGAAAGGACTGGTGAGTGGTTTTATGGCGTTACTTTATTCTGTGCACCGATGACCTCGCATGATATTTTCGTAATCTTCGTGGTTTTAGAGCGTTTATATATTAACTCGGCGTTTGGATGGAATTTCGTCAAAGTAAAGTTTTCGTTGCGCCATCCATTTCCCGCGACTGTGATATCTTTCGAGATTTCTAATTTCCGTTTTTTAAATCATCCGATGAGACGTCTCGTGAGAGTACTCGGTGTAGTTTCGAGGCCGTAGATTTCTTCGATGCATCGATCACCTCTTAAGAGAATTCTCATGTTACTTAGAAGTCATCTCTCATGAGAGGTGGGCGAAGCATCAACTGTGTATTGAACGATGCTTTACATATATAATGGGTTATAGGTTAAGCGACTTCATTAAATAAGGAAAGTGACCGACAAAGTTGACTTCCCATTTTAGGAACTCTCCAACGACATGGGTTCTTCATTCCCGTCACTATCTGATCGACGTAGGGAATTTGTACGACGCCATTCGGTTCTCGTTTAATAATTTTTTTCCACGAAACCCCGTACGATGGCCTACGAAGTATTGTCTGTCACTTTCCCCTGAAACCGGTTTGATATGGGGGAAAGGAAACTATGTCACTGAGTTATCCTTGAAGAATTACATTTCGGGAATCATCAGTATTGTCCCGTCGTTTCGGAAACATATTTCGGTATTCTTAAAGGTGTTGCACCTATCACCTCTCATGAGAGGTCTGGTGAGAGTTGTCATGAGAGGTTTCAAGAGAGTATTGGTGAGAATTCTGCTTAGATGACCCATCTTGGAAGAATGCTTTTCAACGACACTCCGTACGATTGGGTACGAAGCGGTTTTCTTTCACGTAACTATTCCTTTAAATCGGTTTGACGGAGGGGAATTGGAACGAGGTCATTGGTTTCTCCTTAAAGAATAGAATGTTGGGGAACAGTTTGACGGCATCTTAAGGAGTCTTCTCTCATGAGAGGAAGTTGAAGCATTTAATTTGGTATTCGGCTCTTCGGGAATATTGTGACGGCATCGGTAAAAGTGATGCACCGTTCATCTCTCATGAGAGCTATCGAAACTTAGAAGTTTTCTCTCGTGAGAGGCGGTCGAAGCGTCAATAAAAGGTTCCGGCTATTCGGAAATATTTTGACGGCATCGTCAAAAGTGGTGCGACGGTCATCTCTCATGAGAGGTCTCATGAGAGTTGTCGTGAGAGGTTTCATGAGAGGTCTCGTGAGAGATGTCATGAGAGGTTTCATGAGAGGTCTCGTGAGAGATGTCATGAGAGGTCTCGTGAGAGATGTCATGAGAGGTCTCGTGAGAGATGTCATGAGAGGTCTGGTGAGAGAGTTCATGAGAGGTCTGGTGAGAGATGTCATGAGAGGTCTCGTGAGAGATGTCTTGAGAGAGATTTCGTGAGAGGTCTGGTGACAGATTTCATGAGTGATTTCAAGAGAGTATTGGTGAGAGTTCTGCTTAGATGACCTACCTTGGAAGAATGCTTTTCAACGACACTCCGTACGATTGGCTACGAAGCGGTTTTCTTTCACGTAACTATTCCTTTAAATCGGTTTGACGGAGGGGAATTGGAACGAGGTCATTGGTTTCTCCTTAAAGAATAGAATGTTGGGGAACAGTTTGACGGCATCTTAAGGAGTCTTCTCTCATGAGAGGAAGTTGAAGCATTTAATTTGGTATTCGGCTCTTCGGGAATATTGTGACGGCATCGGTAAAAGTGATGCACCGTTCATCTCTCATGAGAACTATCGAAACTTAGAAGTTTTCTCTCGTGAGAGGCGGTCGAAGCGTCAATAAAAGGTTCCGGCTATTTGGAAATATTTTGACGGCATCGTCAAAAGTGGTGCGACGGTCATCTCTCATGAGAGGTCTCATGAGAGTTGTCGTGAGAGGTTTCATGAGAGATCTCGTGAGAGATGTCATGAGAGGTCTGGTGAGAGGGTTCATGAGAGGTTTCGTGAGAGGTCTTGTGAGAGATTTCATGATTGATTTCAAGAGAGTATTGGTGAGAGTTCTGCTTAGATGACCCATCTTGGAAGAATGCTTTTCAACGGCACTCCGTACGATTGGGTACGAAGCGGTTTTCTTTCACGTAACTATTCCTTTAAATCGGTTTGGCGGAGGGCAATTGGAACGAGGTCATTGGTTTCTCCTTAAAGAATAGAATGTTGGGGAACAGTTTGACGGCATCTTAAGGAGTCTTCTCTCATGAGAGGAAGTTGAAGCATTTAATTTGGTATTCGGCTCTTCGGGAATATTGTGACGGCATCGGTAAAAGTGATGCACCGTTCATCTCTCATGAGAGCTATCGAAACTTAGAAGTTTTCTCTCGTGAGAGGCGGTCGAAGCGTCAATAAAAGGTTCCGGCTATTCGAAAATATTTTGACGGCATCGTCAAAAGTGGTGCGACGGTCATCTCTTATGAGAGGTCTCATGAGAGTTGTCGTGAGAGGTTTCATGAGAGATCTCGTGAGAGATGTCATGAGAGGTCTGGTGAGAGGGATCTTTGTATTACACTCGATGGATTACGGTGAAGTTGTTAACACGACGAATATCATGAGAGCTCTTATCACAGTTCAAGAAGCAGTCTCGGCGAGAGATTATGGTACATGTGTTACCCCGACGAATCTCATGAGAGCTCTCAGCTAAGAACTTAGAAACTTTCACGAGGGATTACGTAGAAGTTTATTCCCCGATGACTCTCGTGAGAGCTCCTACGGCGGAGGTCCTTTCTTGTTATACCTAAGGACGGGGTTTTAACTTCAACCGTTTGCCAGTGACAAACGTTCAAAAGTAGTATTTTCATAACGTGTAAAAGTTTGATTCCCGTTGAAATAATCGTAGTTTATAGAAAGGTTTTAAGGTCCTTTCTTGTTATACCTAAGGACGGGGTTTTAACTTCAACCGTTTGCCAGTGACCAACGTTCAAAAGAAGTATTGTCATAACGTGTAAAAAATTCATTCTCGTTGAAATAATCGTGGTCTATAGAAAGGTTATAAGGTCCTTTATTGGTGTACGTGAGGACGGGGTTTTAGCTTCAATTGTTTGGCAGTGACGAACGTTTAAAAATATAATTTAAAAAAAATCTCTTGTTTTTAAATCCCGTTGAAATAATCGTAGTTTATAGAAAGGTTTTAAGGTCCTTTCTTGTTATACCTAAGGACGGGGTTTTAACTTAAACCGTTTGCCAGTGACCAACGTTCAAAAGAAGTATTGTCATAACGTGTAAAAGTTTCATTCCCGTTGAAATAATCGTGGTCTATAGAAAGGTTATAAGGTCCTTTATTGGTGTACGTGAGGACGGGGTTTTAGCTTCAATTGTTTGGCAGTGACAAACGTTCAAAAGTAGTATTGTCATAACGTGTAAAAGTTTCATTCCCGTTGAAATAATCGTGGTCTATAGAAAGGTTATAAGGTCCTTTCTTGTTATACCTAAGGACGGGGTTTTAACTTCAACCGTTTGCCAGTGACAAACGTTCAAAAGTAGTATTTTCATAACGTGTAAAAGTTTGATTCCCGTTGAAATAATCGTAGTTTATAGAAAGGTTTTAAGGTCCTTTCTTGTTATACCTAAGGACGGGGTTTTAACTTCAACCGTTTGCCAGTGACAAACGTTCAAAAGTAGTATTGTCATAACGTGTAAAAGTTTCATTCCCGTTGAAATAATCGTGGTGTATAGAAAGGTTATAAGGTCCTTTATTGGTGTACGTGAGGACGGGGTTTTAGCTTCAATTGTTTGGCAGTGACGAACGTTTAAAAATATAATTTAAAAAAAATCTCTTGTTTTTAAATCCCGTTGAAATAATCGTAGTTTATAGAAAGGTTTTAAGGTCCTTTCTTGTTATACCTAAGGACGGGGTTTTAACTTCAACCGTTTGCCAGTGACAAACGTTCAAAAGTAGTATTTTCATAACGTGTAAAAGTTTGATTCCCGTTGAAATAATCGTAGTTTATAGAAAGGTTTTAAGGTCCTTTCTTGTTATACCTAAGGACGGGGTTTTAACTTCAACCGTTAGCCAGTGACCAACGTTCAAAAGAAGTATTGTCATAACGTGTAAAAGTTTCATTCCCGTTGAAATAATCGTGGTCTATAGAAAGGTTATAAGGTCCTTTATTGGTGTACGTGAGGACGGGGTTTTAGCTTCAATTGTTTGGCAGTGACGAACGTTTAAAAATATAATTTAAAAAAAATCTCTTGTTTTTAAATCCCGTTGAAATAATCGTAGTTTATAGAAAGGTTTTAAGGTCCTTTCTTGTTATACCTAAGGACGGGGTTTTAACTTCAACCGTTTGCCAGTGACCAACGTTCAAAAGAAGTATTGTCATAACGTGTAAAAGTTTCATTCCCGTTGAAATAATCGTGGTCTATAGAAAGGTTATAAGGTCCTTTATTGGTGTACGTGAGGACGGGGTTTTAGCTTCAATTGTTTGGCAGTGACGAACGTTTAAAAATATAATTTAAAAAAATCTCTTGTATTTAAATCCCGTTGAAATAATCGTGGTCCATAGAAAGGTTTTAAGGTCCTTTCTTGTTATACCTGAGGACGGGGTTTTAGATTCAACCGTTTGCCAGTGACCAACGTTCAAAAGTAGTATTGTCATAACGTGTAAAAGTTTTATTCCCGTTGAAATAATCGTGGTCCATAGCAAGGTTCGAAGGTCCTTTATTGTCATACCTAAGAACGGCCCTCTCGCTGGTTGTTTCAAAGTGATCTATCAGATTAGGATTTCGTTCTTCCTATCTTCGTAACATAATAAGTTAGATTCCTACTTATTTTAGCGGCAACTTTTAGACGTCTGATTTTACGATGTCTGTGAGAAGAAATTTTGTGGGATTTTTTCCAACGGAAAAAAAAGGTGACATATTAAAGGTTTTGGAAAACTGTAAATATTATGCTGTGCAAGAAGAAAAAAACCAAGACGGGTCCGGTGTTTTACGTGCTGTTTTCGGTTATGATACCCAAAAATTCTTGGCCAAACAACGGGTCATTTTCGCGACCGATAAAATTGATGGAGAAAATCTCCCCGGTGTGCACCTACGGGAAATTCGGGCTGGCGTTGGCAGAATAGAAAATGGATTTTGTGGTCTTAAATTAGAAAATCAACCAGATTTTAAACATCCAAATTTTGATAGTCTTATTATTTATGCCGATGAAAATTTTCATAATCCCGAGGACGCGTTAAACTTTTTGAAAAGGCAAAACTTGCCAGTTTATCTTCGCCAAGAAAGTACCCTGAAAAAACATTTTGTTTCTAAGTTTGCCGTGCCCGATAAAGGCAAGTTTGAACTTGAAGATTTTAGGTATAAACCAATAAATGAAAAGAGTTTACGGAAGCGGGTGCAAGTTTTAGTCGGAGAAACCGGCCTCGGCAAAACCGAATACGCCCTCGCTCATTGCCGGACACCATTGATTGTTAACCACAGAGACGATTTTAAGCGTTACGTTGCCGGTAAAACTGATGGAATAATTGTAGATGACGTGGCTACCTGTGAATGGAAGCCGTTAGTATTCTTAAATTATTTAGGAATGAAACACTGCCACACCGAGGATGTAAAGAACAGTGCGATTACCATTCAACCCGGTGTGTACAAATTTATTTGTACAAATAATTTGGAGTTATTTTGGCCTCGCGCTATAAAACCGACGACTAAGGCGGCATGTTTGAGGAGAATTGTTATTCGAGAAATAACTCAAAAACTTTTTGATGATACTCGGGTTGTCGAAGACGAGACTGATTCCGAAGTAGATGAACCGGAGCTTCAGTTAAGAGAGGAATTCAGGACTGAGGTTGCAACCACGTCGAAGTCCGTGTCGAAAGGTCTAAATTCAAACGCTTCCGACTCGGAAATGATTGGTCGCGAAGTTGACTGTGGTAAAGCTGCAAAGTTACATGATAGCCGTAAAACCCAAAAGAAAGTTTTTCGCGAGTTATTCGGTGATTCATCGAGTGAGGAAGATTTAGACCATATCAGTAACAAATCAGTCTTACCTCCATCACAAGTTAATTCTACCTTAAACTCCAGTCAGGAAGATCGTGAAATTAACGAACGATTTGAGTTTCTTACGCAGTTCGCGGAGACAAATATCCAGAAGGAAAGTAAAGGAAAGGCTAACTCACTTACGACGGAGAGACATGATGTTTTGAAATCCGCGAAAGGCGAAAACAAACGAAAAAGGAAGGAGAAATCATGTGCCAAAGATGACTTGAAGGCGAAGAAACGTCATGAAACCGAAATGGCAACTACGATGGTCGATCGGGAGTTTTTGTCCTCAGCGAAAGGCACAAACAAAGGAAAGGGGGTTGGAAAAAAAACACACGCAAAACCCGACGTAACTGGAGAGAAACGCGGCGAAAAACCTTCGAAAAATAAGACAGTGAAACAGAAATCTTCGAAGTCTAAGAAAGGTGCAGAGAGAAAGAATTTAATTGCGGATGTTAAGAATTCCCGTTCTAAACAAGTAATCGCGAAAGGCGAAAAGGGAAAGATATAAAGTTGTATTCCGTATAAGCTAAATGTAAAATATAAATTAAACCTGTTATTTTATTGTCTTATATTATTTAAACTTTACGCTAAAAGAACGCGCCAACAGGGCGTATATATATATCTTCCTTTAAATTTTTATTTTGTAACTAATTTTGTATAAAGCTATGTATAAATAAGTTTGTTTGGCAAGATTAAAAATTTTTAACTTTTAATTTGTTTGTTATTTCTACATACATTTTCGATTAAGTAAGAACGTCAAATTGTTTTTAACTACGAGGACGGACTGAAGAAGGAAGGATAGGATAAAGACGGACTGACGAAGGCAGGATTAAAAGTAAGTTAAAAGTAAGCGATTAATGTTTTTTATTTATTCAGGTGGATAGCGAGATGAAACGGCTAGATGAAGAACGGACGGACGCGGGAAGGAAAGGGTACAGACGGACTGACGAAGGCCGGATTAAAGGTTAGTTAAAAGTAAGCGGTAAATGTTTAACGAGATGAAACGGCTAGATGAAGAACGGACGGACGCGGGAAGGAAAGGATACAGACGGACTGACGAAGGCAGGATTAAAGGTAAGTTAAAAGTAAGCGATTAATGTTTTTAATTATTCAGGTGGATAGCGAGATGAAACGGCTAGATCAAGAACGGACGGACGCGGGAAGGAAAGGGTACAGACGGACTGACGAAGGCAGGATTAAAGGTAAGTTAAAAGTAAGCGGTAAATGTTTAACGAGATGAAACGGCTAGATGAAGAACGGACGGACGCGGGAAGGAAAGGATACAGACGGACTGACGAAGGCAGGATTAAAGGTAAGTTAAAAGTAAGCGATTAATGTTTTTAATTATTCAGGTGGATAGCGAGATGGAACGGCTAGATCAAGAACGGACGGACGCGGGAAGGAAAGGGTACAGACGGATTGACGGCGGCAGGATTAAAGGTAAGTTAAAAGTAAGCGGTAAATGTTTAACGAGATGAAACGGCTAGATGAAGAACGGACGGACGCGGGAAGGAAAGGATACAGACGGACTGACGAAGGCAGGATTAAAGGTAAGTTAAAAGTAAGCGATTAATGTTTTTAATTATTCAGGTGGATAGCGAGATGAAACGGCTAGATCAAGAACGGACGGACGCGGGAAGGAAAGGGTACAGACGGACTGACGACGGCAGGATTAAAGGTAAGTTAAAAGTAAGCGGTAAATGTTTTTATTTATTCAGGTGGATAGCGAGATGAAACGGCTAGATGAAGAACGGATGGACGCGGGAAGGAAAGGATACAGACGGACTGACGAAGGCAGGATTAATGGTAAGTTAAAAGTAAGCGGTAAATGTTTAACGAGATGAAACGGCTAGATGAAGAACGGACGGACGCGGGAAGGAAAGGATACAGACGGACTGACGAAGGCGGGATTAAAGGTAAGTTAAAAGTAAGTGATTTATGTTTTTTATTAGGTCGACAGCGAGATGGAGATGTGAATTTAGACGGGATAAGAAACGAAGGACGGACGAACTTATACACGGTGAAATGATTGATCACCACGAGGATTGGTTGTGAGAAAAGGTATCGTTGGTATTGGTACGAAGGGTAAAATATGAGTGAAAGATTGATGTGTTACTTATTTCAGATTGACGGTGTGATGAGGTCGAACGTTAGAGGGAGGAGGGAAACGGGGTCGGAGAAATAAACATTTGATTTAGGAATTGGTGCGAATTGGGCTATATTTATTTTTCGATGTGTCTCCCGAGCGCCTTCATCAAATATCTTGATTACGGTTAAGTTCATTTCTCGACGTCTCTTACAAAAGACTTCTTTAAAATAGTTTCGTAAAAGTTAACGGTGAAGTTGTTACCCCGACGAATCTCATGAGAGCTCTCAGCAAACATCCATGATACAGTCTCGTATATATTAATGGTAAAGTAAATTCACCGAAGACTCTCATAGGAACTCTAACCCCTGTTCATGGAGCAGTTTCGTCAGAGATTAGGGTACATGCGTTACCCCGACGAATCTCGTGAGAACTCCCAGCAAAGATCTCTGAAACAGTCTCGTATAAAATAACGGTAAAGTAAACTCACCGAAGAGCCCCTTATCAGCTCGAACCACGGTTCACGAAGCACTCTCGTGAGAGATAAGGGTACAGTTGACTCTCCGACGAATCTCATGAGAGCTCTCAGCAAAGTTCCATGGCACAGTCTGGTATAAAATAACGGTAAAGAAAACTCTTTGGATCTCTAACCACGGTTCACAAAGCATTCTCGTACAGTTTATTCCTCGACGAATCTCATGAGAGCTCTCAGTCAAGAATTTTGTAAAACACGCTATGTCGCTTATTAAGGGCCTGTAAATTTCGGAACATTTTGACGGCATTGTTTAATGGGGTTAACCGATCACCTCTCATGAGAGCTATCAACATTTAGAGGTTAACCCTTATGAGAGGTGGTTGAAGCGTCAATATAAGGACCCGGCTTTTCGAAAACAATTGGACGGTGTCGTTAAAAGGTGTGCGACGATTATCTCCCATGAGAATTGTAATGAGAGGTCTCATGAGAGTTGTCGTGAGACGTTTCATGAGAGGTCTCATGAGAGATGTCATGAGAGGTCTGGTGAGAGGGTTCATGAGAGGTCTGGTGAGAGGTTTCATGAGAGGTTTCGTGAGAGGTCTTGTGAGAGATTTCATGAGAGGTCTGGTGAGAGATTTCATGAGTGGTTTCAAGAGAGTATTGGTGAGAATTCTGCTTAGATGACCCATCTTGGAAGAATGCTTTTCAACGACACTCCGTACGATTGGGTACGAAGCGGTTTTCTTTCACGTAACTATTCCTTTAAATCGGTTTGACGGAGGGGAATTGGAACGAGGTCATTGGTTTCTCCTTAAAGAATAGAATGTTGGGGAACAGTTTGACGGCATCTTAAGGAGTCTTCTCTCATGAGAGGAAGTTGAAGCATTTAATTTGGTATTCGGCTCTTCGGGAATATTGTGACGGCATCGGTAAAAGTGATGCACCGTTCATCTCTCATGAGAGCTATCGAAACTTAGAAGTTTTCTCTCGTGAGAGGCGGTCGAAGCGTCAATAAAAGGTTCCGGCTATTCGGAAATATTTTGACGGCATCGTCAAAAGTGGTGCGACGGTCATCTCTCATGAGAGGTCTCATGAGAGTTGTCGTGAGAGGTTTCATGAGAGGTCTCGTGAGAGATGTCATGAGAGGTTTCATGAGAGGTCTCGTGAGAGATGTCATGAGAGGTCTCGTGAGAGATGTCATGAGAGAGATTTCGTGAGAGGTCTGGTGACAGATTTCATGAGTGATTTCAAGAGAGTATTGGTGAGAGTTCTGCTTAGATGACCCACCTTGGAAGAATGCTTTTCAACGACACTCCGTACGATTGGCTACGAAGCGGTTTTCTTTCACGTAACTATTCCTTTAAATCGGTTTGACGGAGGGGAATTGGAACGAGGTCATTGGTTTCTCCTTAAAGAATAGAATGTTGGGGAACAGTTTGACGGCATCTTAAGGAGTCTTCTCTCATGAGAGGAAGTTGAAGCATTTAATTTGGTATTCGGCTCTTCGGGAATATTGTGACGGCATCGGTAAAAGTGATGCACCGTTCATCTCTCATGAGAGCTATCGAAACTTAGAAGTTTTCTCTCGTGAGAGGCGGTCGAAGCGTCAATAAAAGGTTCCGGCTATTCGGAAATATTTTGACGGCATCGTCAAAAGTGGTGCGACGGTCATCTCTCATGAGAGGTCTCATGAGAGTTGTCGTGAGAGGTTTCATGAGAGGTCTCGTGAGAGATGTCATGAGAGGTTTCATGAGAGGTCTCGTGAGAGATGTCATGAGAGGTCTCGTGAGAGATGTCATGAGAGGTCTCGTGAGAGATGTCATGAGAGGTTTCATGAGAGGTCTCGTGAGAGATGTCATGAGAGGTCTCGTGAGAGATGTCATGAGAGGTCTCGTGAGAGATTTCATGAGTGATTTCAAGAGAGTATTGGTGAGAGTTCTGCTTAGATGACCCACCTTGGAAAAATGCTTTTCAACGACACTCCGTACGATTGGCTACGAAGCGGTTTTCTTTCACGTAACTATTCCTTTAAATCGGTTTGACGGAGGGGAATTGGAACGAGGTCATTGGTTTCTCCTTAAAGAATAGAATGTTGGGGAACAGTTTGACGGCATCTTAAGGAGTCTTCTCTCATGAGAGGAAGTTGAAGCATTTAATTTGGTATTCGGCTCTTCGGGAATATTGTGACGGCATCGGTAAAAGTGATGCACCGTTCATCTCTCATGAGAGCTATCGAAACTTAGAAGTTTTCTCTCGTGAGAGGCGGTCGAAGCGTCAATAAAAGGTTCCGGCTATTCGGAAATATTTTGACGGCATCGTCAAAAGTGGTGCGACGGTCATCTCTCATGAGAGGTCTCATGAGAGTTGTCGTGAGAGGTTTCATGAGAGGTCTCGTGAGAGATGTCATGAGAGGTTTCATGAGAGGTCTCGTGAGAGATGTCATGAGAGGTCTCGTGAGAGGTTTCATGAGAGGTTTCGTGAGAGATGTCATGAGAGGTTTCGTGAGAGGTCTCGTGAGAGATGTCATGAGAGGTCTCGTGAGAGATGTCATGAGAGGTCTCGTGAGAGATGTCATGAGAGGTCTCGTGAGAGATTTCATGAGTGATTTCAAGAGAGTATTGGTGAGAGTTCTGCTTAGATGACCCACCTTGGAAGAATGCTTTTCAACGACACTCCGTACGATTGGCTACGAAGCGGTTTTCTTTCACGTAACTATTCCTTTAAATCGGTTTGACGGAGGGGAATTGGAACGAGGTCATTGGTTTCTCCTTAAAGAATAGAATGTTGGGGAACAGTTTGACGGCATCTTAAGGAGTCTTCTCTCATGAGAGGAAGTTGAAGCATTTAATTTGGTATTCGGCTCTTCGGGAATATTGTGACGGCATCGGTAAAAGTGATGCACCGTTCATCTCTCATGAGAGCTATTGAAACTTAGAAGTTTTCTCTCGTGAGAGGCGGTCGAAGCGTCAATAAAAGGTTCCGGCTATTCGGAAATATTTTGACGGCATCGTCAAAAGTGGTGCGACGGTCATCTCTCATGAGAGGTCTCATGAGAGTTGTCGTGAGAGGTTTCATGAGAGGTCTCGTGAGAGATGTCATGAGAGGTTTCATGAGAGGTCTCGTGAGAGATGTCATGAGAGGTCTCGTGAGAGGTTTCATGAGAGGTCTCGTGAGAGATGTCATGAGAGGTTTCATGAGAGGTCTCGTGAGAGATGTCATGAGAGGTCTCGTGAGAGATGTCATGAGAGGTCTCGTGAGAGATTTCATGAGTGATTTCAAGAGAGTATTGGTGAGAGTTCTGCTTAGATGACCCACCTTGGAAGAATGCTTTTCAACGACACTCCGTACGATTGGCTACGAAGCGGTTTTCTTTCACGTAACTATTTCTTTAAATCGGTTTGACGGAGGGGAATTGGAACGAGGTCATTGGTTTCTCCTTAAAGAATAGAATGTTGGGGAACAGTTTGACGGCATCTTAAGGAGTCTTCTCTCATGAGAGGAAGTTGAAGCATTTAATTTGGTATTCAGCTCTTCGGGAATATTGTGACGGCATCGGTAAAAGTGATGCACCGTTCATCTCTCATGAGAGCTATCGAAACTTATAAGTTTTCTCTCGTGAGAGGCGGTCGAAGCGTCAATAAAAGGTTCCGGCTATTCGGAAATATTTTGACGGGATCGTCAAAAGTGGTGCGACGGTCATCTCTAATGAGAGGTCTCATGAGAGTTGTCTAAGAGGTTTCATGAGAGATCTCGTGAGAGATGTCATGAGAGGTCTGGTGAGAGGGTTCATGAGAGGTTTCGTGAGAGGTCTTGTGAGAGATTTCATGAGTGATTTCAAGAGAGTATTGGTGAGAGTTCTGCTTAGATGACCCACCTTGGAAGAATGCTTTTCAACGACACTCCGTACGATTGGCTACGAAGCGGTTTTCTTTCACGTAACTATTCCTTTAAATCGGTTTGACGGAGGGGAATTGGAACGAGGTCATTGGTTTCTCCTTAAAGAATAGAATGTTGGGGAACAGTTTGACGGCATCTTAAGGAGTCTTCTCTCATGAGAGGAAGTTGAAGCATTTAATTTGGTTTTCGGCTCTTCGGGAATATTGTGACGGCATCGGTAAAAGTGATGCACCGTTCATCTCTCATGAGAGCTATCGAAACTTAGAAGTTTTCTCTCGTGAGAGGCGGTCGAAGCGTCAATAAAAGGTTCCGGCTATTCGGAAATATTTTGACGGCATCGTCAAAAGTGGTGCGACGGTCATCTCTCATGAGAGGTCTCATGAGAGTTGTCGTGAGAGGTTTCATGAGAGGTCTCGTGAGAGATGTCATGAGAGGTTTCATGAGAGGTCTCGTGAGAGATGTCATGAGAGGTCTCGTGAGAGGTTTCATGAGAGGTCTCGTGAGAGATGTCATGAGAGGTTTCATGAGAGGTCTCGTGAGAGATGTCATGAGAGGTCTCGTGAGAGATGTCATGAGAGGTCTCGTGAGAGATTTCATGAGTGATTTCAAGAGAGTATTGGTGAGAGTTCTGCTTAGATGACCCACCTTGGAAGAATGCTTTTCAACGACACTCCGTACGATTGGCTACGAAGCGGTTTTCTTTCACGTAACTATTCCTTTAAATCGGTTTGACGGAGGGGAATTGGAACGAGGTCATTGGTTTCTCCTTAAAGAATAGAATGTTGGGGAACAGTTTGACGGCATCTTAAGGAGTCTTCTCTCATGAGAGGAAGTTGAAGCATTTAATTTGGTTTTCGGCTCTTCGGGAATATTGTGACGGCATCGGTAAAAGTGATGCACCGTTCATCTCTCATGAGAGCTATCGAAACTTAGAAGTTTTCTCTCGTGAGAGGCGGTCGAAGCGTCAATAAAAGGTTCCGGCTATTCGGAAATATTTTGACGGCATCGTCAAAAGTGGTGCGACGGTCATCTCTCATGAGAGGTCTCATGAGAGTTGTCGTGAGAGGTTTCATGAGAGGTCTCGTGAGAGATGTCATGAGAGGTTTCATGAGAGGTCTCGTGAGAGATGTCATGAGAGGTCTCGTGAGAGGTTTCATGAGAGGTCTCGTGAGAGATGTCATGAGAGGTTTCATGAGAGGTCTCGTGAGAGATGTCATGAGAGGTCTCGTGAGAGATGTCATGAGAGGTCTCGTGAGAGATTTCATGAGTGATTTCAAGAGAGTATTGGTGAGAGTTCTGCTTAGATGACCCACCTTGGAAGAATGCTTTTCAACGACACTCCGTACGATTGGCTACGAAGCGGTTTTCTTTCACGTAACTATTCCTTTAAATCGGTTTGACGGAGGGGAATTGGAACGAGGTCATTGGTTTCTCCTTAAAGAATAGAATGTTGGGGAACAGTTTGACGGCATCTTAAGGAGTCTTCTCTCATGAGAGGAAGTTGAAGCATTTAATTTGGTATTCGGCTCTTCGGGAATATTGTGACGGCATCGGTAAAAGTGATGCACCGTTCATCTCTCATGAGAGCTATCGAAACTTAGAAGTTTTCTCTCGTGAGAGGCGGTCGAAGCGTCAATAAAAGGTTCCGGCTATTCGGAAATATTTTGACGGCATCGTCAAAAGTGGTGCGACGGTCATCTCTCATGAGAGGTCTCATGAGAGTTGTCGTGAGAGGTTTCATGAGAGGTCTCGTGAGAGATGTCATGAGAGGTTTCATGAAAGGTCTCGTGAGAGATGTCATGAGAGGTCTCGTGAGAGATGTCATGAGAGGTCTCGTGAGAGATGTCATGAGAGGTTTCATGAGAGGTCTCGTGAGAGATGTCATGAGAGGTCTCGTGAGAGATGTCATGAGAGGTCTCGTGAGAGATTTCATGAGTGATTTCAAGAGAGTATTGGTGAGAGTTCTGCTTAGATGACCCACCTTGGAAGAATGCTTTTCAACGACACTCCGTACGATTGGCTACGAAGCGGTTTTCTTTCACGTAACTATTCCTTTAAATCGGTTTGACGGAGGGGAATTGGAACGAGGTCATTGGTTTCTCCTTAAAGAATAGAATGTTGGGGAACAGTTTGACGGCATCTTAAGGAGTCTTCTCTCATGAGAGGAAGTTGAAGCATTTAATTTGGTATTCGGCTCTTCGGGAATATTGTGACGGCATCGGTAAAAGTGATGCACCGTTCATCTCTCATGAGAGCTATCGAAACTTAGAAGTTTTCTCTCGTGAGAGGCGGTCGAAGCGTCAATAAAAGGTTCCGGCTATTCGGAAATATTTTGACGGCATCGTCAAAAGTGGTGCGACGGTCATCTCTCATGAGAGGTCTCATGAGAGTTGTCGTGAGAGGTTTCATGAGAGGTCTCGTGAGAGATGTCATGAGAGGTTTCATGAAAGGTCTCGTGAGAGATGTCATGAGAGGTCTCGTGAGAGATGTCATGAGAGGTCTCGTGAGAGATGTCATGAGAGGTTTCATGAGAGGTCTCGTGAGAGATGTCATGAGAGGTCTCGTGAGAGATGTCATGAGAGGTCTCGTGAGAGATTTCATGAGTGATTTCAAGAGAGTATTGGTGAGAGTTCTGCTTAGATGACCCACCTTGGAAGAATGCTTTTCAACGACACTCCGTACGATTGGCTACGAAGCGGTTTTCTTTCACGTAACTATTCCTTTAAATCGGTTTGACGGAGGGGAATTGGAACGAGGTCATTGGTTTCTCCTTAAAGAATAGAATGTTGGGGAACAGTTTGACGGCATCTTAAGGAGTCTTCTCTCATGAGAGGAAGTTGAAGCATTTAATTTGGTATTCGGCTCTTCGGGAATATTGTGACGGCATCGGTAAAAGTGATGCACCGTTCATCTCTCATGAGAGCTATCGAAACTTAGAAGTTTTCTCTCGTGAGAGGCGGTCGAAGCGTCAATAAAAGGTTCCGGCTATTCGGAAATATTTTGACGGCATCGTCAAAAGTGGTGCGACGGTCATCTCTCATGAGAGGTCTCATGAGAGTTGTCGTGAGAGGTTTCATGAGAGGTCTCGTGAGAGATGTCATGAGAGGTTTCATGAGAGGTCTCGTGAGAGATGTCATGAGAGGTCTCGTGAGAGATGTCATGAGAGGTCTCGTGAGAGATGTCATGAGAGGTTTCATGAGAGGTCTCGTGAGAGATGTCATGAGAGGTCTCGTGAGAGATGTCATGAGAGGTCTCGTGAGAGATGTCATGAGAGGTCTCGTGAGAGATTTCATGAGTGATTTCAAGAGAGTATTGGTGAGAGTTCTGCTTAGATGACCCACCTTGGAAGAATGCTTTTCAACGACACTCCGTACGATTGGCTACGAAGCGGTTTTCTTTCACGTAACTATTCCTTTAAATCGGTTTGACGGAGGGGAATTGGAACGAGGTCATTGGTTTCTCCTTAAAGAATAGAATGTTGGGGAACAGTTTGACGGCATCTTAAGGAGTCTTCTCTCATGAGAGGAAGTTGAAGCATTTAATTTGGTATTCGGCTCTTCGGGAATATTGTGACGGCATCGGTAAAAGTGATGCACCGTTCATCTCTCATGAGAGCTATCGAAACTTAGAAGTTTTCTCTCGTGAGAGGCGGTCGAAGCGTCAATAAAAGGTTCCGGCTATTCGGAAATATTTTGACGGCATCGTCAAAAGTGGTGCGACGGTCATCTCTCATGAGAGGTCTCATGAGAGTTGTCGTGAGAGGTTTCATGAGAGGTCTCGTGAGAGATGTCATGAGAGGTTTCATGAGAGGTCTCGTGAGAGATGTCATGAGAGGTCTCGTGAGAGATGTCATGAGAGGTCTCGTGAGAGATTTCATGAGTGATTTCAAGAGAGTATTGGTGAGAGTTCTGCTTAGATGACCCACCTTGGAAGAATGCTTTTCAACGACACTCCGTACGATTGGCTACGAAGCGGTTTTCTTTCACGTAACTATTCCTTTAAATCGGTTTGACGGAGGGGAATTGGAACGAGGTCATTGGTTTCTCCTTAAAGAATAGAATGTTGGGGAACAGTTTGACGGCATCTTAAGGAGTCTTCTCTCATGAGAGGAAGTTGAAGCATTTAATTTGGTATTCGGCTCTTCGGGAATATTGTGACGGCATCGGTAAAAGTGATGCACCGTTCATCTCTCATGAGAGCTATCGAAACTTAGAAGTTTTCTCTCGTGAGAGGCGGTCGAAGCGTCAATAAAAGGTTCCGGCTATTCGGAAATATTTTGACGGCATCGTCAAAAGTGGTGCGACGGTCATCTCTCATGAGAGGTCTCATGAGAGTTGTCGTGAGAGGTTTCATGAGAGGTCTCGTGAGAGATGTCATGAGAGGTCTCGTGAGAGGTTTCATGAGAGGTCTCGTGAGAGATGTCATGAGAGGTTTCATGAGAGGTCTCGTGAGAGATGTCATGAGAGGTCTCGTGAGAGATGTCATGAGAGGTCTCGTGAGAGATTTCATGAGTGATTTCAAGAGAGTATTGGTGAGAGTTCTGCTTAGATGACCCACCTTGGAAGAATGCTTTTCAACGACACTCCGTACGATTGGCTACGAAGCGGTTTTCTTTCACGTAACTATTTCTTTAAATCGGTTTGACGGAGGGGAATTGGAACGAGGTCATTGGTTTCTCCTTAAAGAATAGAATGTTGGGGAACAGTTTGACGGCATCTTAAGGAGTCTTCTCTCATGAGAGGAAGTTGAAGCATTTAATTTGGTATTCAGCTCTTCGGGAATATTGTGACGGCATCGGTAAAAGTGATGCACCGTTCATCTCTCATGAGAGCTATCGAAACTTAGAAGTTTTCTCTCGTGAGAGGCGGTCGAAGCGTCAATAAAAGGTTCCGGCTATTCGGAAATATTTTGACGGCATCGTCAAAAGTGGTGCGACGGTCATCTCTCATGAGAGGTCTCATGAGAGTTGTCGTGAGAGGTTTCATGAGAGATCTCGTGAGAGATGTCATGAGAGGTCTGGTGAGAGGGTTCATGAGAGGTTTCGTGAGAGGTCTTGTGAGAGATTTCATGAGTGATTTCAAGAGAGTATTGGTGAGAGTTCTGCTTAGATGACCCACCTTGGAAGAATGCTTTTCAACGACACTCCGTACGATTGGCTACGAAGCGGTTTTCTTTCACGTAACTATTCCTTTAAATCGGTTTGACGGAGGGGAATTGGAACGAGGTCATTGGTTTCTCCTTAAAGAATAGAATGTTGGGGAACAGTTTGACGGCATCTTAAGGAGTCTTCTCTCATGAGAGGAAGTTGAAGCATTTAATTTGGTATTCGGCTCTTCGGGAATATTGTGACGGCATCGGTAAAAGTGATGCACCGTTCATCTCTCATGAGAGCTATCGAAACTTAGAAGTTTTCTCTCGTGAGAGGCGGTCGAAGCGTCAATAAAAGGTTCCGGCTATTCGGAAATATTTTGACGGCATCGTCAAAAGTGGTGCGACGGTCATCTCTCATGAGAGGTCTCATGAGAGTTGTCGTGAGAGGTTTCATGAGAGGTCTCGTGAGAGATGTCATGAGAGGTTTCATGAGAGGTCTCGTGAGAGATGTCATGAGAGGTCTCGTGAGAGGTCTCGTGAGAGATGTCATGAGAGGTTTCATGAGAGGTCTCGTGAGAGATGTCATGAGAGAGATTTCGTGAGAGGTCTGGTGACAGATTTCATGAGTGATTTCAAGAGAGTATTGGTGAGAGTTCTGCTTAGATGACCCACCTTGGAAGAATGCTTTTCAACGACACTCCGTACGATTGGCTACGAAGCGGTTTTCTTTCACGTAACTATTCCTTTAAATCGGTTTGACGGAGGGGAATTGGAACGAGGTCATTGGTTTCTCCTTAAAGAATAGAATGTTGGGGAACAGTTTGACGGCATCTTAAGGAGTCTTCTCTCATGAGAGGAAGTTGAAGCATTTAATTTGGTATTCGGCTCTTCGGGAATATTGTGACGGCATCGGTAAAAGTGATGCACCGTTCATCTCTCATGAGAGCTATCGAAACTTAGAAGTTTTCTCTCGTGAGAGGCGGTCGAAGCGTCAATAAAAGGTTCCGGCTATTCGGAAATATTTTGACGGCATCGTCAAAAGTGGTGCGACGGTCATCTCTCATGAGAGGTCTCATGAGAGTTGTCGTGAGAGGTTTCATGAGAGATCTCGTGAGAGATGTCATGAGAGGTCTGGTGAGAGGGTTCATGAGAGGTTTCGTGAGAGGTCTTGTGAGAGATTTCATGAGTGATTTCAAGAGAGTATTGGTGAGAGTTCTGCTTAGATGACCCACCTTGGAAGAATGCTTTTCAACGACACTCCGTACGATTGGCTACGAAGCGGTTTTCTTTCACGTAACTATTCCTTTAAATCGGTTTGACGGAGGGGAATTGGAACGAGGTCATTGGTTTCTCCTTAAAGAATAGAATGTTGGGGAACAGTTTGACGGCATCTTAAGGAGTCTTCTCTCATGAGAGGAAGTTGAAGCATTTAATTTGGTATTCGGCTCTTCGGGAATATTGTGACGGCATCGGTAAAAGTGATGCACCGTTCATCTCTCATGAGAGCTATCGAAACTTAGAAGTTTTCTCTCGTGAGAGGCGGTCGAAGCGTCAATAAAAGGTTCCGGCTATTCGGAAATATTTTGACGGCATCGTCAAAAGTGGTGCGACGGTCATCTCTCATGAGAGGTCTCATGAGAGTTGTCGTGAGAGGTTTCATGAGAGGTCTCGTGAGAGATGTCATGAGAGGTTTCATGAGAGGTCTCGTGAGAGATGTCGTGAGAGGTCTCGTGAGAGATGTCATGAGAGGTCTGGTGAGAGAGTTCATGAGAGGTCTGGTGAGAGATGTCATGAGAGGTCTCGTGAGAGATGTCATGAGAGAGATTTCGTGAGAGGTCTGGTGACAGATTTCATGAGTGATTTCAAGAGAGTATTGGTGAGAGTTCTGCTTAGATGACCCACCTTGGAAGAATGCTTTTCAACGACACTCCGTACGATTGGCTACGAAGCGGTTTTCTTTCACGTAACTATTCCTTTAAATCGGTTTGACGGAGGGGAATTGGAACGAGGTCATTGGTTTCTCCTTAAAGAATAGAATGTTGGGGAACAGTTTGACGGCATCTTAAGGAGTCTTCTCTCATGAGAGGAAGTTGAAGCATTTAATTTGGTATTCGGCTCTTCGGGAATATTGTGACGGCATCGGTAAAAGTGATGCACCGTTCATCTCTCATGAGAGCTATCGAAACTTAGAAGTTTTCTCTCGTGAGAGGCGGTCGAAGCGTCAATAAAAGGTTCCGGCTATTCGGAAATATTTTGACGGCATCGTCAAAAGTGGTGCGACGGTCATCTCTCATGAGAGGTCTCATGAGAGTTGTCGTGAGAGGTTTCATGAGAGATCTCGTGAGAGATGTCATGAGAGGTTTCATGAGAGGTCTCGTGAGAGATGTCGTGAGAGGTCTCGTGAGAGATGTCATGAGAGGTCTGGTGAGAGAGTTCATGAGAGGTCTGGTGAGAGATGTCATGAGAGGTCTCGTGAGAGATGTCATGAGAGAGATTTCGTGAGAGGTCTGGTGACAGATTTCATGAGTGATTTCAAGAGAGTATTGGTGAGAGTTCTGCTTAGATGACCCACCTTGGAAGAATGCTTTTCAACGACACTCCGTACGATTGGCAACGAAGCGGTTTTCTTTCACGTAACTATTCCTTTAAATCGGTTTGACGGAGGGGAATTGGAACGAGGTCATTGGTTTCTCCTTAAAGAATAGAATGTTGGGGAACAGTTTGACGGCATCTTAAGGAGTCTTCTCTCATGAGAGGAAGTTGAAGCATTTAATTTGGTATTCGGCTCTTCGGGAATATTGTGACGGCATCGGTAAAAGTGATGCACCGTTCATCTCTCATGAGAGCTATCGAAACTTAGAAGTTTTCTCTCGTGAGAGGCGGTCGAAGCGTCAATAAAAGGTTCCGGCTATTCGGAAATATTTTGACGGCATCGTCAAAAGTGGTGCGACGGTCATCTCTCATGAGAGGTCTCATGAGAGTTGTCGTGAGAGGTTTCATGAGAGATCTCGTGAGAGATGTCATGAGAGGTCTCGTGAGAGATGTCATGAGTGAGATTTCGTGAGAGGTCTGGTGACAGATTTCATGAGTGATTTCAAGAGAGTTATGGTGAGAGTTCTGCTTAGATGACCCACCTTGGAAGAATGCTTTTCAACGACACTCCGTACGATTGGCAACGAAGCGGTTTTCTTTCACGTAACTATTCCTTTAAATCGGTTTGACGGAGGGGAATTGGAACGAGGTCATTGGTTTCTCCTTAAAGAATAGAATGTTGGGGAACAGTTTGACGGCATCTTAAGGAGTCTTCTCTCATGAGAGGAAGTTGAAGCATTTAATTTGGTATTCGGCTCTTCGGGAATATTGTGACGGCATCGGTAAAAGTGATGCACCGTTCATCTCTCATGAGAGCTATCGAAACTTAGAAGTTTTCTCTCGTGAGAGGCGGTCGAAGCGTCAATAAAAGGTTCCGGCTATTCGGAAATATTTTGACGGCATCGTCAAAAGTGGTGCGACGGTCATCTCTCATGAGAGGTCTCATGAGAGTTGTCGTGAGAGGTTTCATGAGAGGTCTCGTGAGAGATGTCATGAGAGGTTTCATGAGAGGTCTCGTGAGAGATGTCATGAGAGGTCTCGTGAGAGATGTCATGAGAGGTCTCGTGAGAGATGTCATGAGAGGTCTGGTGAGAGATGTCATGAGAGGTCTCGTGAGAGATGTCATGAGAGAGATTTCGTGAGAGGTCTGGTGACAGATTTCATGAGTGATTTCAAGAGAGTATTGGTGAGAGTTCTGCTTAGATGACCCACCTTGGAAGAATGCTTTTCAACGACACTCCGTACGATTGGCTACGAAGCGGTTTTCTTTCACGTAACTATTCCTTTAAATCGGTTTGACGGAGGGGAATTGGAACGAGGTCATTGGTTTCTCCTTAAAGAATAGAATGTTGGGGAACAGTTTGACGGCATCTTAAGGAGTCTTCTCTCATGAGAGGAAGTTGAAGCATTTAATTTGGTATTCGGCTCTTCGGGAATATTGTGACGGCATCGGTAAAAGTGATGCACCGTTCATCTCTCATGAGAGCTATCGAAACTTAGAAGTTTTCTCTCGTGAGAGGCGGTCGAAGCGTCAATAAAAGGTTCCGGCTATTCGGAAATATTTTGACGGCATCGTCAAAAGTGGTGCGACGGTCATCTCTCATGAGAGGTCTCATGAGAGTTGTCGTGAGAGGTTTCATGAGAGGTCTCGTGAGAGATGTCATGAGAGGTTTCATGAGAGGTCTCGTGAGAGATGTCATGAGAGGTCTGGTGAGAGAGTTCATGAGAGGTCTGGTGAGAGAGTTCATGAGAGGTCTGGTGAGAGATGTCATGAGAGGTCTCGTGAGAGATGTCATGAGAGAGATTTCGTGAGAGGTCTGGTGACAGATTTCATGAGTGATTTCAAGAGAGTATTGGTGAGAGTTCTGCTTAGATGACCCACCTTGGAAGAATGCTTTTCAACGACACTCCGTACGATTGGCTACGAAGCGGTTTTCTTTCACGTAACTATTCCTTTAAATCGGTTTGACGGGGGGGAATTGGAACGAGGTCATTGGTTTCTCCTTAAAGAATAGAATGTTGGGGAACAGTTTGACGGCATCTTAAGGAGTCTTCTCTCATGAGAGGAAGTTGAAGCATTTAATTTGGTATTCGGCTCTTCGGGAATATTGTGACGGCATCGGTAAAAGTGATGCACCGTTCATCTCTCATGAGAGCTATCGAAACTTAGAAGTTTTCTCTCGTGAGAGGCGGTCGAAGCGTCAATAAAAGGTTCCGGCTATTCGGAAATATTTTGACGGCATCGTCAAAAGTGGTGCGACGGTCATCTCTCATGAGAGGTCTCATGAGAGTTGTCGTGAGAGGTTTCATGAGAGGTCTCGTGAGAGATGTCATGAGAGGTTTCATGAGAGGTCTCGTGAGAGATGTCGTGAGAGGTCTGGTGAGAGAGTTCATGAGAGGTCTGGTGAGAGATGTCATGAGAGGTCTCGTGAGAGATGTCATGAGAGAGATTTCGTGAGAGGTCTGGTGACAGATTTCATGAGTGATTTGAAGAGAGTATTGGTGAGAGTTCTGCTTAGATGACCCACCTTGGAAGAATGCTTTTCAACGACACTCCGTACGATTGGCTACGAAGCGGTTTTCTTTCACGTAACTATTCCTTTAAATCGGTTTGACGGAGGGGAATTGGAACGAGGTCATTGGTTTCTCCTTAAAGAATAGAATGTTGGGGAACAGTTTGACGGCATCTTAAGGAGTCTTCTCTCATGAGAGGAAGTTGAAGCATTTAATTTGGTATTCGGCTCTTCGGGAATATTGTGACGGCATCGGTAAAAGTGATGCACCGTTCATCTCTCATGAGAGCTATCGAAACTTAGAAGTTTTCTCTCGTGAGAGGCGGTCGAAGCGTCAATAAAAGGTTCCGGCTATTCGGAAATATTTTGACGGCATCGTCAAAAGTGGTGCGACGGTCATCTCTCATGAGAGGTCTCATGAGAGTTGTCGTGAGAGGTTTCATGAGAGATCTCGTGAGAGATGTCATGAGAGGTCTCGTGAGAGATGTCATGAGAGAGATTTCGTGAGAGGTCTGGTGACAGATTTCATGAGTGATTTCAAGAGAGTATTGGTGAGAGTTCTGCTTAGATGACCCACCTTGGAAGAATGCTTTTCAACGACACTCCGTACGATTGGCTACGAAGCGGTTTTCTTTCACGTAACTATTCCTTTAAATCGGTTTGACGGAGGGGAATTGGAACGAGGTCATTGGTTTCTCCTTAAAGAATAGAATGTTGGGGAACAGTTTGACGGCATCTTAAGGAGTCTTCTCTCATGAGAGGAAGTTGAAGCATTTAATTTGGTATTCGGCTCTTCGGGAATATTGTGACGGCATCGGTAAAAGTGATGCACCGTTCATCTCTCATGAGAGCTATCGAAACTTAGAAGTTTTCTCTCGTGAGAGGCGGTCGAAGCGTCAATAAAAGGTTCCGGCTATTCGGAAATATTTTGACGGCATCGTCAAAAGTGGTGCGACGGTCATCTCTCATGAGAGGTCTCATGAGAGTTGTCGTGAGAGGTTTCATGAGAGGTCTCGTGAGAGATGTCATGAGAGGTTTCATGAGAGGTCTCGTGAGAGATGTCGTGAGAGGTCTCGTGAGAGATGTCATGAGAGGTCTGGTGAGAGAGTTCATGAGAGGTCTGGTGAGAGATGTCATGAGAGGTCTCGTGAGAGATGTCATGAGAGAGATTTCGTGAGAGGTCTGGTGACAGATTTCATGAGTGATTTCAAGAGAGTATTGGTGAGAGTTCTGCTTAGATGACCCACCTTGGAAGAATGCTTTTCAACGACACTCCGTACGATTGGCTACGAAGCGGTTTTCTTTCACGTAACTATTCCTTTAAATCGGTTTGACGGAGGGGAATTGGAACGAGGTCATTGGTTTCTCCTTAAAGAATAGAATGTTGGGGAACAGTTTGACGGCATCTTAAGGAGTCTTCTCTCATGAGAGGAAGTTGAAGCATTTAATTTGGTATTCGGCTCTTCGGGAATATTGTGACGGCATCGGTAAAAGTGATGCACCGTTCATCTCTCATGAGAGCTATCGAAACTTAGAAGTTTTCTCTCGTGAGAGGCGGTCGAAGCGTCAATAAAAGGTTCCGGCTATTCGGAAATATTTTGACGGCATCGTCAAAAGTGGTGCGACGGTCATCTCTCATGAGAGGTCTCATGAGAGTTGTCGTGAGAGGTTTCATGAGAGATCTCGTGAGAGATGTCATGAGAGGTTTCATGAGAGGTCTCGTGAGAGATGTCGTGAGAGGTCTCGTGAGAGATGTCATGAGAGGTCTGGTGAGAGAGTTCATGAGAGGTCTGGTGAGAGATGTCATGAGAGGTCTCGTGAGAGATGTCATGAGAGAGATTTCGTGAGAGGTCTGGTGACAGATTTCATGAGTGATTTCAAGAGAGTATTGGTGAGAGTTCTGCTTAGATGACCCACCTTGGAAGAATGCTTTTCAACGACACTCCGTACGATTGGCAACGAAGCGGTTTTCTTTCACGTAACTATTCCTTTAAATCGGTTTGACGGAGGGGAATTGGAACGAGGTCATTGGTTTCTCCTTAAAGAATAGAATGTTGGGGAACAGTTTGACGGCATCTTAAGGAGTCTTCTCTCATGAGAGGAAGTTGAAGCATTTAATTTGGTATTCGGCTCTTCGGGAATATTGTGACGGCATCGGTAAAAGTGATGCACCGTTCATCTCTCATGAGAGCTATCGAAACTTAGAAGTTTTCTCTCGTGAGAGGCGGTCGAAGCGTCAATAAAAGGTTCCGGCTATTCGGAAATATTTTGACGGCATCGTCAAAAGTGGTGCGACGGTCATCTCTCATGAGAGGTCTCATGAGAGTTGTCGTGAGAGGTTTCATGAGAGATCTCGTGAGAGATGTCATGAGAGGTCTCGTGAGAGATGTCATGAGTGAGATTTCGTGAGAGGTCTGGTGACAGATTTCATGAGTGATTTCAAGAGAGTTATGGTGAGAGTTCTGCTTAGATGACCCACCTTGGAAGAATGCTTTTCAACGACACTCCGTACGATTGGCAACGAAGCGGTTTTCTTTCACGTAACTATTCCTTTAAATCGGTTTGACGGAGGGGAATTGGAACGAGGTCATTGGTTTCTCCTTAAAGAATAGAATGTTGGGGAACAGTTTGACGGCATCTTAAGGAGTCTTCTCTCATGAGAGGAAGTTGAAGCATTTAATTTGGTATTCGGCTCTTCGGGAATATTGTGACGGCATCGGTAAAAGTGATGCACCGTTCATCTCTCATGAGAGCTATCGAAACTTAGAAGTTTTCTCTCGTGAGAGGCGGTCGAAGCGTCAATAAAAGGTTCCGGCTATTCGGAAATATTTTGACGGCATCGTCAAAAGTGGTGCGACGGTCATCTCTCATGAGAGGTCTCATGAGAGTTGTCGTGAGAGGTTTCATGAGAGGTCTCGTGAGAGATGTCATGAGAGGTTTCATGAGAGGTCTCGTGAGAGATGTCATGAGAGGTCTCGTGAGAGATGTCATGAGAGGTCTCGTGAGAGATGTCATGAGAGGTCTGGTGAGAGATGTCATGAGAGGTCTCGTGAGAGATGTCATGAGAGAGATTTCGTGAGAGGTCTGGTGACAGATTTCATGAGTGATTTCAAGAGAGTATTGGTGAGAGTTCTGCTTAGATGACCCACCTTGGAAGAATGCTTTTCAACGACACTCCGTACGATTGGCTACGAAGCGGTTTTCTTTCACGTAACTATTCCTTTAAATCGGTTTGACGGAGGGGAATTGGAACGAGGTCATTGGTTTCTCCTTAAAGAATAGAATGTTGGGGAACAGTTTGACGGCATCTTAAGGAGTCTTCTCTCATGAGAGGAAGTTGAAGCATTTAATTTGGTATTCGGCTCTTCGGGAATATTGTGACGGCATCGGTAAAAGTGATGCACCGTTCATCTCTCATGAGAGCTATCGAAACTTAGAAGTTTTCTCTCGTGAGAGGCGGTCGAAGCGTCAATAAAAGGTTCCGGCTATTCGGAAATATTTTGACGGCATCGTCAAAAGTGGTGCGACGGTCATCTCTCATGAGAGGTCTCATGAGAGTTGTCGTGAGAGGTTTCATGAGAGGTCTCGTGAGAGATGTCATGAGAGGTTTCATGAGAGGTCTCGTGAGAGATGTCATGAGAGGTCTGGTGAGAGAGTTCATGAGAGGTCTGGTGAGAGAGTTCATGAGAGGTCTGGTGAGAGATGTCATGAGAGGTCTCGTGAGAGATGTCATGAGAGAGATTTCGTGAGAGGTCTGGTGACAGATTTCATGAGTGATTTCAAGAGAGTATTGGTGAGAGTTCTGCTTAGATGACCCACCTTGGAAGAATGCTTTTCAACGACACTCCGTACGATTGGCTACGAAGCGGTTTTCTTTCACGTAACTATTCCTTTAAATCGGTTTGACGGGGGGGAATTGGAACGAGGTCATTGGTTTCTCCTTAAAGAATAGAATGTTGGGGAACAGTTTGACGGCATCTTAAGGAGTCTTCTCTCATGAGAGGAAGTTGAAGCATTTAATTTGGTATTCGGCTCTTCGGGAATATTGTGACGGCATCGGTAAAAGTGATGCACCGTTCATCTCTCATGAGAGCTATCGAAACTTAGAAGTTTTCTCTCGTGAGAGGCGGTCGAAGCGTCAATAAAAGGTTCCGGCTATTCGGAAATATTTTGACGGCATCGTCAAAAGTGGTGCGACGGTCATCTCTCATGAGAGGTCTCATGAGAGTTGTCGTGAGAGGTTTCATGAGAGGTCTCGTGAGAGATGTCATGAGAGGTTTCATGAGAGGTCTCGTGAGAGATGTCGTGAGAGGTCTGGTGAGAGAGTTCATGAGAGGTCTGGTGAGAGATGTCATGAGAGGTCTCGTGAGAGATGTCATGAGAGAGATTTCGTGAGAGGTCTGGTGACAGATTTCATGAGTGATTTGAAGAGAGTATTGGTGAGAGTTCTGCTTAGATGACCCACCTTGGAAGAATGCTTTTCAACGACACTCCGTACGATTGGCTACGAAGCGGTTTTCTTTCACGTAACTATTCCTTTAAATCGGTTTGACGGAGGGGAATTGGAACGAGGTCATTGGTTTCTCCTTAAAGAATAGAATGTTGGGGAACAGTTTGACGGCATCTTAAGGAGTCTTCTCTCATGAGAGGAAGTTGAAGCATTTAATTTGGTATTCGGCTCTTCGGGAATATTGTGACGGCATCGGTAAAAGTGATGCACCGTTCATCTCTCATGAGAGCTATCGAAACTTAGAAGTTTTCTCTCGTGAGAGGCGGTCGAAGCGTCAATAAAAGGTTCCGGCTATTCGGAAATATTTTGACGGCATCGTCAAAAGTGGTGCGACGGTCATCTCTCATGAGAGGTCTCATGAGAGTTGTCGTGAGAGGTTTCATGAGAGGTCTCGTGAGAGATGTCATGAGAGGTTTCATGAGAGGTCTCGTGAGAGATGTCATGAGAGGTCTGGTGAGAGAGTTCATGAGAGGTCTGGTGAGAGAGTTCATGAGAGGTCTGGTGAGAGATGTCATGAGAGGTCTCGTGAGAGATGTCATGAGAGAGATTTCGTGAGAGGTCTGGTGACAGATTTCATGAGTGATTTCAAGAGAGTATTGGTGAGAGTTCTGCTTAGATGACCCACCTTGGAAGAATGCTTTTCAACGACACTCCGTACGATTGGCTACGAAGCGGTTTTCTTTCACGTAACTATTCCTTTAAATCGGTTTGACGGGGGGGAATTGGAACGAGGTCATTGGTTTCTCCTTAAAGAATAGAATGTTGGGGAACAGTTTGACGGCATCTTAAGGAGTCTTCTCTCATGAGAGGAAGTTGAAGCATTTAATTTGGTATTCGGCTCTTCGGGAATATTGTGACGGCATCGGTAAAAGTGATGCACCGTTCATCTCTCATGAGAGCTATCGAAACTTAGAAGTTTTCTCTCGTGAGAGGCGGTCGAAGCGTCAATAAAAGGTTCCGGCTATTCGGAAATATTTTGACGGCATCGTCAAAAGTGGTGCGACGGTCATCTCTCATGAGAGGTCTCATGAGAGTTGTCGTGAGAGGTTTCATGAGAGGTCTCGTGAGAGATGTCATGAGAGGTTTCATGAGAGGTCTCGTGAGAGATGTCGTGAGAGGTCTGGTGAGAGAGTTCATGAGAGGTCTGGTGAGAGATGTCATGAGAGGTCTCGTGAGAGATGTCATGAGAGAGATTTCGTGAGAGGTCTGGTGACAGATTTCATGAGTGATTTGAAGAGAGTATTGGTGAGAGTTCTGCTTAGATGACCCACCTTGGAAGAATGCTTTTCAACGACACTCCGTACGATTGGCTACGAAGCGGTTTTCTTTCACGTAACTATTCCTTTAAATCGGTTTGACGGAGGGGAATTGGAACGAGGTCATTGGTTTCTCCTTAAAGAATAGAATGTTGGGGAACAGTTTGACGGCATCTTAAGGAGTCTTCTCTCATGAGAGGAAGTTGAAGCATTTAATTTGGTATTCGGCTCTTCGGGAATATTGTGACGGCATCGGTAAAAGTGATGCACCGTTCATCTCTCATGAGAGCTATCGAAACTTAGAAGTTTTCTCTCGTGAGAGGCGGTCGAAGCGTCAATAAAAGGTTCCGGCTATTCGGAAATATTTTGACGGCATCGTCAAAAGTGGTGCGACGGTCATCTCTCATGAGAGGTCTCATGAGAGTTGTCGTGAGAGGTTTCATGAGAGATCTCGTGAGAGATGTCATGAGAGGTCTCGTGAGAGATGTCATGAGAGAGATTTCGTGAGAGGTCTGGTGACAGATTTCATGAGTGATTTCAAGAGAGTATTGGTGAGAGTTCTGCTTAGATGACCCACCTTGGAAGAATGCTTTTCAACGACACTCCGTACGATTGGCTACGAAGCGGTTTTCTTTCACGTAACTATTCCTTTAAATCGGTTTGACGGAGGGGAATTGGAACGAGGTCATTGGTTTCTCCTTAAAGAATAGAATGTTGGGGAACAGTTTGACGGCATCTTAAGGAGTCTTCTCTCATGAGAGGAAGTTGAAGCATTTAATTTGGTATTCGGCTCTTCGGGAATATTGTGACGGCATCGGTAAAAGTGATGCACCGTTCATCTCTCATGAGAGCTATCGAAACTTAGAAGTTTTCTCTCGTGAGAGGCGGTCGAAGCGTCAATAAAAGGTTCCGGCTATTCGGAAATATTTTGACGGCATCGTCAAAAGTGGTGCGACGGTCATCTCTCATGAGAGGTCTCATGAGAGTTGTCGTGAGAGGTTTCATGAGAGGTCTCGTGAGAGATGTCATGAGAGGTTTCATGAGAGGTCTCGTGAGAGATGTCGTGAGAGGTCTCGTGAGAGATGTCATGAGAGGTCTGGTGAGAGAGTTCATGAGAGGTCTGGTGAGAGATGTCATGAGAGGTCTCGTGAGAGATGTCATGAGAGAGATTTCGTGAGAGGTCTGGTGACAGATTTCATGAGTGATTTCAAGAGAGTATTGGTGAGAGTTCTGCTTAGATGACCCACCTTGGAAGAATGCTTTTCAACGACACTCCGTACGATTGGCTACGAAGCGGTTTTCTTTCACGTAACTATTCCTTTAAATCGGTTTGACGGAGGGGAATTGGAACGAGGTCATTGGTTTCTCCTTAAAGAATAGAATGTTGGGGAACAGTTTGACGGCATCTTAAGGAGTCTTCTCTCATGAGAGGAAGTTGAAGCATTTAATTTGGTATTCGGCTCTTCGGGAATATTGTGACGGCATCGGTAAAAGTGATGCACCGTTCATCTCTCATGAGAGCTATCGAAACTTAGAAGTTTTCTCTCGTGAGAGGCGGTCGAAGCGTCAATAAAAGGTTCCGGCTATTCGGAAATATTTTGACGGCATCGTCAAAAGTGGTGCGACGGTCATCTCTCATGAGAGGTCTCATGAGAGTTGTCGTGAGAGGTTTCATGAGAGGTCTCGTGAGAGATGTCATGAGAGGTTTCATGAGAGGTCTCGTGAGAGATGTCGTGAGAGGTCTCGTGAGAGATGTCATGAGAGGTCTGGTGAGAGAGTTCATGAGAGGTCTGGTGAGAGATGTCATGAGAGGTCTCGTGAGAGATGTCATGAGAGAGATTTCGTGAGAGGTCTGGTGACAGATTTCATGAGTGATTTCAAGAGAGTATTGGTGAGAGTTCTGCTTAGATGACCCACCTTGGAAGAATGCTTTTCAACGACACTCCGTACGATTGGCTACGAAGCGGTTTTCTTTCACGTAACTATTCCTTTAAATCGGTTTGACGGAGGGGAATTGGAACGAGGTCATTGGTTTCTCCTTAAAGAATAGAATGTTGGGGAACAGTTTGACGGCATCTTAAGGAGTCTTCTCTCATGAGAGGAAGTTGAAGCATTTAATTTGGTATTCGGCTCTTCGGGAATATTGTGACGGCATCGGTAAAAGTGATGCACCGTTCATCTCTCATGAGAGCTATCGAAACTTAGAAGTTTTCTCTCGTGAGAGGCGGTCGAAGCGTCAATAAAAGGTTCCGGCTATTCGGAAATATTTTGACGGCATCGTCAAAAGTGGTGCGACGGTCATCTCTCATGAGAGGTCTCATGAGAGTTGTCGTGAGAGGTTTCATGAGAGATCTCGTGAGAGATGTCATGAGAGGTTTCATGAGAGGTCTCGTGAGAGATGTCGTGAGAGGTCTCGTGAGAGATGTCATGAGAGGTCTGGTGAGAGAGTTCATGAGAGGTCTGGTGAGAGATGTCATGAGAGGTCTCGTGAGAGATGTCATGAGAGAGATTTCGTGAGAGGTCTGGTGACAGATTTCATGAGTGATTTCAAGAGAGTATTGGTGAGAGTTCTGCTTAGATGACCCACCTTGGAAGAATGCTTTTCAACGACACTCCGTACGATTGGCAACGAAGCGGTTTTCTTTCACGTAACTATTCCTTTAAATCGGTTTGACGGAGGGGAATTGGAACGAGGTCATTGGTTTCTCCTTAAAGAATAGAATGTTGGGGAACAGTTTGACGGCATCTTAAGGAGTCTTCTCTCATGAGAGGAAGTTGAAGCATTTAATTTGGTATTCGGCTCTTCGGGAATATTGTGACGGCATCGGTAAAAGTGATGCACCGTTCATCTCTCATGAGAGCTATCGAAACTTAGAAGTTTTCTCTCGTGAGAGGCGGTCGAAGCGTCAATAAAAGGTTCCGGCTATTCGGAAATATTTTGACGGCATCGTCAAAAGTGGTGCGACGGTCATCTCTCATGAGAGGTCTCATGAGAGTTGTCGTGAGAGGTTTCATGAGAGATCTCGTGAGAGATGTCATGAGAGGTCTCGTGAGAGATGTCATGAGTGAGATTTCGTGAGAGGTCTGGTGACAGATTTCATGAGTGATTTCAAGAGAGTTATGGTGAGAGTTCTGCTTAGATGACCCACCTTGGAAGAATGCTTTTCAACGACACTCCGTACGATTGGCAACGAAGCGGTTTTCTTTCACGTAACTATTCCTTTAAATCGGTTTGACGGAGGGGAATTGGAACGAGGTCATTGGTTTCTCCTTAAAGAATAGAATGTTGGGGAACAGTTTGACGGCATCTTAAGGAGTCTTCTCTCATGAGAGGAAGTTGAAGCATTTAATTTGGTATTCGGCTCTTCGGGAATATTGTGACGGCATCGGTAAAAGTGATGCACCGTTCATCTCTCATGAGAGCTATCGAAACTTAGAAGTTTTCTCTCGTGAGAGGCGGTCGAAGCGTCAATAAAAGGTTCCGGCTATTCGGAAATATTTTGACGGCATCGTCAAAAGTGGTGCGACGGTCATCTCTCATGAGAGGTCTCATGAGAGTTGTCGTGAGAGGTTTCATGAGAGGTCTCGTGAGAGATGTCATGAGAGGTTTCATGAGAGGTCTCGTGAGAGATGTCATGAGAGGTCTCGTGAGAGATGTCATGAGAGGTCTCGTGAGAGATGTCATGAGAGGTCTGGTGAGAGATGTCATGAGAGGTCTCGTGAGAGATGTCATGAGAGAGATTTCGTGAGAGGTCTGGTGACAGATTTCATGAGTGATTTCAAGAGAGTATTGGTGAGAGTTCTGCTTAGATGACCCACCTTGGAAGAATGCTTTTCAACGACACTCCGTACGATTGGCTACGAAGCGGTTTTCTTTCACGTAACTATTCCTTTAAATCGGTTTGACGGAGGGGAATTGGAACGAGGTCATTGGTTTCTCCTTAAAGAATAGAATGTTGGGGAACAGTTTGACGGCATCTTAAGGAGTCTTCTCTCATGAGAGGAAGTTGAAGCATTTAATTTGGTATTCGGCTCTTCGGGAATATTGTGACGGCATCGGTAAAAGTGATGCACCGTTCATCTCTCATGAGAGCTATCGAAACTTAGAAGTTTTCTCTCGTGAGAGGCGGTCGAAGCGTCAATAAAAGGTTCCGGCTATTCGGAAATATTTTGACGGCATCGTCAAAAGTGGTGCGACGGTCATCTCTCATGAGAGGTCTCATGAGAGTTGTCGTGAGAGGTTTCATGAGAGGTCTCGTGAGAGATGTCATGAGAGGTTTCATGAGAGGTCTCGTGAGAGATGTCATGAGAGGTCTGGTGAGAGAGTTCATGAGAGGTCTGGTGAGAGAGTTCATGAGAGGTCTGGTGAGAGATGTCATGAGAGGTCTCGTGAGAGATGTCATGAGAGAGATTTCGTGAGAGGTCTGGTGACAGATTTCATGAGTGATTTCAAGAGAGTATTGGTGAGAGTTCTGCTTAGATGACCCACCTTGGAAGAATGCTTTTCAACGACACTCCGTACGATTGGCTACGAAGCGGTTTTCTTTCACGTAACTATTCCTTTAAATCGGTTTGACGGGGGGGAATTGGAACGAGGTCATTGGTTTCTCCTTAAAGAATAGAATGTTGGGGAACAGTTTGACGGCATCTTAAGGAGTCTTCTCTCATGAGAGGAAGTTGAAGCATTTAATTTGGTATTCGGCTCTTCGGGAATATTGTGACGGCATCGGTAAAAGTGATGCACCGTTCATCTCTCATGAGAGCTATCGAAACTTAGAAGTTTTCTCTCGTGAGAGGCGGTCGAAGCGTCAATAAAAGGTTCCGGCTATTCGGAAATATTTTGACGGCATCGTCAAAAGTGGTGCGACGGTCATCTCTCATGAGAGGTCTCATGAGAGTTGTCGTGAGAGGTTTCATGAGAGGTCTCGTGAGAGATGTCATGAGAGGTTTCATGAGAGGTCTCGTGAGAGATGTCGTGAGAGGTCTGGTGAGAGAGTTCATGAGAGGTCTGGTGAGAGATGTCATGAGAGGTCTCGTGAGAGATGTCATGAGAGAGATTTCGTGAGAGGTCTGGTGACAGATTTCATGAGTGATTTGAAGAGAGTATTGGTGAGAGTTCTGCTTAGATGACCCACCTTGGAAGAATGCTTTTCAACGACACTCCGTACGATTGGCTACGAAGCGGTTTTCTTTCACGTAACTATTCCTTTAAATCGGTTTGACGGAGGGGAATTGGAACGAGGTCATTGGTTTCTCCTTAAAGAATAGAATGTTGGGGAACAGTTTGACGGCATCTTAAGGAGTCTTCTCTCATGAGAGGAAGTTGAAGCATTTAATTTGGTATTCGGCTCTTCGGGAATATTGTGACGGCATCGGTAAAAGTGATGCACCGTTCATCTCTCATGAGAGCTATCGAAACTTAGAAGTTTTCTCTCGTGAGAGGCGGTCGAAGCGTCAATAAAAGGTTCCGGCTATTCGGAAATATTTTGACGGCATCGTCAAAAGTGGTGCGACGGTCATCTCTCATGAGAGGTCTCATGAGAGTTGTCGTGAGAGGTTTCATGAGAGATCTCGTGAGAGATGTCATGAGAGGTCTCGTGAGAGATGTCATGAGAGAGATTTCGTGAGAGGTCTGGTGACAGATTTCATGAGTGATTTCAAGAGAGTATTGGTGAGAGTTCTGCTTAGATGACCCACCTTGGAAGAATGCTTTTCAACGACACTCCGTACGATTGGCTACGAAGCGGTTTTCTTTCACGTAACTATTCCTTTAAATCGGTTTGACGGAGGGGAATTGGAACGAGGTCATTGGTTTCTCCTTAAAGAATAGAATGTTGGGGAACAGTTTGACGGCATCTTAAGGAGTCTTCTCTCATGAGAGGAAGTTGAAGCATTTAATTTGGTATTCGGCTCTTCGGGAATATTGTGACGGCATCGGTAAAAGTGATGCACCGTTCATCTCTCATGAGAGCTATCGAAACTTAGAAGTTTTCTCTCGTGAGAGGCGGTCGAAGCGTCAATAAAAGGTTCCGGCTATTCGGAAATATTTTGACGGCATCGTCAAAAGTGGTGCGACGGTCATCTCTCATGAGAGGTCTCATGAGAGTTGTCGTGAGAGGTTTCATGAGAGGTCTCGTGAGAGATGTCATGAGAGGTTTCATGAGAGGTCTCGTGAGAGATGTCGTGAGAGGTCTCGTGAGAGATGTCATGAGAGGTCTGGTGAGAGAGTTCATGAGAGGTCTGGTGAGAGATGTCATGAGAGGTCTCGTGAGAGATGTCATGAGAGAGATTTCGTGAGAGGTCTGGTGACAGATTTCATGAGTGATTTCAAGAGAGTATTGGTGAGAGTTCTGCTTAGATGACCCACCTTGGAAGAATGCTTTTCAACGACACTCCGTACGATTGGCTACGAAGCGGTTTTCTTTCACGTAACTATTCCTTTAAATCGGTTTGACGGAGGGGAATTGGAACGAGGTCATTGGTTTCTCCTTAAAGAATAGAATGTTGGGGAACAGTTTGACGGCATCTTAAGGAGTCTTCTCTCATGAGAGGAAGTTGAAGCATTTAATTTGGTATTCGGCTCTTCGGGAATATTGTGACGGCATCGGTAAAAGTGATGCACCGTTCATCTCTCATGAGAGCTATCGAAACTTAGAAGTTTTCTCTCGTGAGAGGCGGTCGAAGCGTCAATAAAAGTTTCCGGCTATTCGGAAATATTTTGACGGCATCGTCAAAAGTGGTGCGACGGTCATCTCTCATGAGAGGTCTCATGAGAGTTGTCGTGAGAGGTTTCATGAGAGGTCTCGTGAGAGATGTCATGAGAGGTTTCATGAGAGGTCTCGTGAGAGATGTCGTGAGAGGTCTCGTGAGAGATGTCATGAGAGGTCTGGTGAGAGAGTTCATGAGAGGTCTGGTGAGAGATGTCATGAGAGGTCTCGTGAGAGATGTCATGAGAGAGATTTCGTGAGAGGTCTGGTGACAGATTTCATGAGTGATTTCAAGAGAGTATTGGTGAGAGTTCTGCTTAGATGACCCACCTTGGAAGAATGCTTTTCAACGACACTCCGTACGATTGGCTACGAAGCGGTTTTCTTTCACGTAACTATTCCTTTAAATCGGTTTGACGGAGGGGAATTGGAACGAGGTCATTGGTTTCTCCTTAAAGAATAGAATGTTGGGGAACAGTTTGACGGCATCTTAAGGAGTCTTCTCTCATGAGAGGAAGTTGAAGCATTTAATTTGGTATTCGGCTCTTCGGGAATATTGTGACGGCATCGGTAAAAGTGATGCACCGTTCATCTCTCATGAGAGCTATCGAAACTTAGAAGTTTTCTCTCGTGAGAGGCGGTCGAAGCGTCAATAAAAGGTTCCGGCTATTCGGAAATATTTTGACGGCATCGTCAAAAGTGGTGCGACGGTCATCTCTCATGAGAGGTCTCATGAGAGTTGTCGTGAGAGGTTTCATGAGAGATCTCGTGAGAGATGTCATGAGAGGTTTCATGAGAGGTCTCGTGAGAGATGTCGTGAGAGGTCTCGTGAGAGATGTCATGAGAGGTCTGGTGAGAGAGTTCATGAGAGGTCTGGTGAGAGATGTCATGAGAGGTCTCGTGAGAGATGTCATGAGAGAGATTTCGTGAGAGGTCTGGTGACAGATTTCATGAGTGATTTCAAGAGAGTATTGGTGAGAGTTCTGCTTAGATGACCCACCTTGGAAGAATGCTTTTCAACGACACTCCGTACGATTGGCAACGAAGCGGTTTTCTTTCACGTAACTATTCCTTTAAATCGGTTTGACGGAGGGGAATTGGAACGAGGTCATTGGTTTCTCCTTAAAGAATAGAATGTTGGGGAACAGTTTGACGGCATCTTAAGGAGTCTTCTCTCATGAGAGGAAGTTGAAGCATTTAATTTGGTATTCGGCTCTTCGGGAATATTGTGACGGCATCGGTAAAAGTGATGCACCGTTCATCTCTCATGAGAGCTATCGAAACTTAGATGTTTTCTCTCGTGAGAGGCGGTCGAAGCGTCAATAAAAGGTTCCGGCTATTCGGAAATATTTTGACGGCATCGTCAAAAGTGGTGCGACGGTCATCTCTCATGAGAGGTCTCATGAGAGTTGTCGTGAGAGGTTTCATGAGAGATCTCGTGAGAGATGTCATGAGAGGTCTCGTGAGAGATGTCATGAGAGAGATTTCGTGAGAGGTCTGGTGACAGATTTCATGAGTGATTTCAAGAGAGTATTGGTGAGAGTTCTGCTTAGATGACCCACCTTGGAAGAATGCTTTTCAACGACACTCCGTACGATTGGCTACGAAGCGGTTTTCTTTCACGTAACTATTCCTTTAAATCGGTTTGACGGAGGGGAATTGGAACGAGGTCATTGGTTTCTCCTTAAAGAATAGAATGTTGGGGAACAGTTTGACGGCATCTTAAGGAGTCTTCTCTCATGAGAGGAAATTGAAGCATTTAATTTGGTATTCGGCTCTTCGGGAATATTGTGACGGCATCGGTAAAAGTGATGCACCGTTCATCTCTCATGAGAGCTATCGAAACTTAGAAGTTTTCTCTCGTGAGAGGCGGTCGAAGCGTCAATAAAAGGTTCCGGCTATTCGGAAATATTTTGACGGCATCGTTAAAAGTGGTGCGACGGTCATCTCTCATGAGAGGTCTCATGAGAGTTGTCGTGAGAGGTTTCATGAGAGGTCTCGTGAGAGATGTCATGAGAGGTTTCATGAGAGGTCTCGTGAGAGATGTCATGAGAGGTCTCGTGAGAGATGTCATGAGAGGTCTGGTGAGAGTACTGGTGATAGGTCTCATGAGAGTACTGGTAAAAGGTTTTACTAAGTTGTTCCATGAGAAGGCTTGTGTAAAGTCTCACGTAATATAGCAGTCATCTTTAATGTGGTCGAAGCATTTCATTTAGGTCCTGGCATTTTGGGGACATTTAGACGGCATTTCTAATGAGAGCTCTCATTAAATTCTTGATAACCGTTTCGTGAGAGGTGTGGTGAGAGGTCTCCTGATAGGTTTGGTGATGGCTCTCGTGAGAGGTTGAATGACAGATCTGGAGAGAGGGATCATGATAAGTCTGATGAGTGGGCTCTTGGTTTTGAGAGAGTTTTATTGATAGGTCTTGTTAGAGTTGTTACGTTACTTTGAAATAATATTTCGTGGGAGATGGACGAATCATAACAACAAGCTCGCGGCAGTTCTTGAACATTTGTCGGCTTCTCTCATGAGAGGTTGGATGACCGGCTTCGTGAGAGTGGTCGTGATAGGTTTGGTGAGAGGGGTTTCGTTACTTTGAAGTCATCGCTCGTTGGAGGTTGACGAAGCATTACATAAAGCTCGGGGCATTGCGGTTAGAATTGTTGGCTTCTCTCATGAGAGATATGGTGAGGACTTTCATGAGAGGTTTGGTGTGAGGGCTCATGAATGGTCGCGTGAGAGATTTGGTGATATGTCTCGTGAAAGGCCTTATCTTACCTTTTGTAGAAAGGTATATATTATTTTACATACGTATATTGTTGATGTAAATATAAATTATATTATTTGTTATTTATTTGTGGTATATTTATTACAGGTGGCGCTTTAGGCAATGATTTTGTTAAATTAATAGTTAACATGCTCAATTCCTCATAGATGGTGCTCTTTTAAATTATTCGTTATAGATGGCGCTTTTGTAAATTATTCGTTATAGATGGCGCTTTTGTAAATTATTCGTTATAGATGGCGCTTATGCAAATTACTCGTTATAGATGGCGTTTATGCAAATTACTCGTTATAGATGGAGCTTTTCTAAATTACTCGTTATAGATGGCGCTTATGCAAATTACTCGTTATAGGTGGCGCTTCTGTAAATGATTCGTTATAGGTGGCGCGCTTGTCTTAAATCTCTCGGTTATAAGGAGGGCGCTTCAGAAAATATATTTAGTTGTGCTCTATTTTTCAACGAAGGATTGACTGTTTGCTGGATTGGAACTGTAAAGAACATTTTGCTCGTATAATTCGCCATGAGTTCGCGCAATTTTATCGGTTGTTTTCCCTTGGAAAGTAAGGATTTGGTTTTAGCGAAATTCGAAAGTTATTGCTCGTATTACGCGATGCATGAAGAAAATGCGGTTAATGAAACCTCGATTTTGCGGGCCGTGTTTGGATTTGAAGTGCAAAAAGCGACGTCGGCGGTCAGAGAAAAGCTCGTTTGTTACGATATTGTTGCCGAAAAGCATCCGGTTTTGCACATCAGAGATATCACCGAAGGATACAAGAGAGTCGCGGGAGGTTTCTACCGGGAAAAGCTAGCGGGAGTGCCGACGTTCAAAAAACCGAGCTTTGATAACCTCATCATTTACGCCGATGAAAATTATGACAACGCTGATGACGCTTTGCTGTTTTTAAAGCGCCATAACTTGCCATCCTACATACGTCAAGAAACCACTTTGCAGAAGCATTTCAGCGCGAAGTTTGCCGTACCCGATAGTGGAAGGTTTGACTTGGATGATTTTCGGTTTAAGCCAATAAAAAAAAATAGTCTTCGCAAACGGGTGCAAGTTTTAGTTGGTAGTACCGGTCTAGGAAAAACTGAATTCGCTCTAGCGCATTGCAAGAAGCCTCTTATCGTTAAGCATAGGGATGATTTCAAGAGATACATTCCAGGGGTGACGGATGGCATAATCGTCGATGACGTTGCGACTTGCGATTGGAAGCCATTACAGTTTTTAAATTTCTTGGGAATGCAGCACTCGCACACGGAAGACGTTAAAAATAGCGCAGTTAACATCAAGCCGGGTGTTTTTAAATTTTTCTGTACCAACGATCTCGAGCTATTTTGGCCCGCAAATATGAAGGAGGCTACAAAGGCTGCTTGTTCGCGTCGAATTGTTATCCGCCATATAACGTCAAAATTGTACGACGATACCGTTCGTGTTTTAGACGCCAGTGATTCCGAAGTGGATGATGCGGAGCTGGAATTGAAAGACGAATACAGCAACGCGGTTCGTGATACTTCGACGAGAATTTCGAAGAAGGTGCGCGCGTCATCGGCGAATACGGACGACGACGAAGAAATGAAAAGACAATGTTTAGAGGTGTTGGAGAGGGCAGACAAGGAAGACGCTTTGAAAAAGGAGCGTGAGAAGGACCTTCCCAGTACGTCAAAAGGACGTAAAGGAAGTCGTAAAAGGTCGAAGTCCATCTCGCAATTTTCGAGTACCGACGATGATGACGAATTTGAAGAAGATGTGTTTAAAATTTTGGAGATGGCGGAAAACGAAGAAAGAAAGGGAAAGGCGGAAAAGGAAAACATCAGTGAAAAGAAGATTGTTATTGAAGAAAGTCAATCCACGAAGAAGCGTAGTGAAAAGAAAACGGAAGTGAAAAAGAAGGGAAAAGAACTAGGAAAAGTAATTAAGGCGGTAGACTGTACGAAAGAGGAAAGAAAAAAGGTATGGCGGAAGTTATTTCCAGATGGCTCTTCGACTGAAAAACCCACTATTCCTATTAAACGCCCTCGTTCCGCGAGCTCAAAATCTTCCACGCCTTTTCTTTTGGAAGACCAAACTTCAAGCGACGAAGACGCAGCGATTGAAGCGCAATATTTATTTTTATTGTCGTTGGAGGAAGAAAAGATTGAGAAGAATCGAAGTGCGGAAAAAAATAAAGTTGCTACAGATGCGAAATTCGTGACGCCTGTTAGAGGAGATAACATAATAAAAGGCAAAGGAACGAGTAAAGGATTTGCTAAGAAATCGCGATGAATGACTAAATAACCTTTTATTAATTTCGAATTGTAATAATTAGTGCGCCAAAGTAAGGTGATATATGATAAGTGTAGTGTTTTTGAAATATGATTGTTTATTGTTTATAAATTGCAGTATTACTTTATCCTGTATTATCTATTAAAAGTGTTTCTATTCCAATGTTGTTTCTTTTTTACTTACATTTTACGATAAAGTCGTTCAATCAACAGTTTTTTTAGAATCTGGTTTGTCGGATGCGTTTGTAAGAAAGAACGAGATAATCGACCGAAGGAAGACGTCGAACGGAGGAATGAAATCGTAAGTGAGTGACTTTCAGGTAGGTGTTGGTAGTCTGGTAAGTTGGGGAAATGTGATAAAGTGGTTGGTAGTCCCGCAAATCCGGGAAAATAAAGCTGATGGTCGGTAGTCCTGAAAATCGGGGAAATGTGTGTAGTGGTTGGTAGACCCGCAAATAGGGGAAACGTGAGTTAGAGATTGGAAAACCTGCTATGTTGAGAGATTACGCGACGGTATTTCGAAAAATATCCGCTAGGGTTAGCTGGGTATAAAAGGCGGTGTGGATTTGTATAATGGATCATTTAAATCGCTCGGTCTTACGAAGGAAGGTTCTTGCTCTCTTATATTTCTTTTCATTGTTATAAATGGATCTAGTTCAGTATACTATATCGTAAGCATTCGGGTGTTCTGAGAGTTTTCACGTTCAACACTATTATAATTTCATGAAATATGATTTCGAGAAATCATCCGTCGCTGGTACCACCTATTTCTGGGATCCAAGAACCGTGTTATCACGCCGTTACGGTTCACCGAGAGATACGACGATGGATTTGAAGTTGCCGTCGTGGGGAAAAATAGCGAGTAAGTTTAGACGACTTATTTTAGTTGATTGGAATCTTAAACCGTTTATCGTTGCAGTTCCTTCAGAATCCTCTATATTGGATGAACAGTTGTTGGCTAACAATATCTTGAAAAGAAAGCACGAAGCTCGAGAAGACGATGTCAACGTAGACGTGAAGGAAAGAAAGAACGAAGAAGACGATCTTAATATAAAAGGGGAAAACATGAGGGTGGGAAAAAAATCACGTAAAAATTAACGGTTGGTGTTATTTTCGAGGCGTTTTTTATTATAAAGTTGTGTACCATATTTAAATGTTTATAAAATCTTTCTTATAGTTTCAATGCAAAATAAAACATTTATTTTCAATTATATCAATTCGTTTGTTTTTATTCATTTTATAATGTCAATTAGAGGTTGGTAGTCCTTTAAAGCGAGGAAATGTAAGTTAGTGGTTAGTAACACTCTAAAATGGGGAAATAATTTTAAGTGGTTGGTAACACTGCAAAATGGGGAAATAATATTAAGTGGTTGGTAACACTGCAAAATGGGGAAATAATTTTAAGTGGTTGGTAACACTGCAAAATGGGGAAATAACATTAAGTGGTTGGTAACACTGCAAAATGGGGAAATAACATTAAGTGGTTGGTAACACTGCAAAATGGGGAAATAACATTAAGTGGTTGGTAACACTGGAGAAAGGGGTATTCACATTTAGTGTTAGGCATTTCTGCGAACAGTGGAAATATTTGTTAATGGTTGGTTGCCCAGACAAACGGGGGTATTTGTATTTGTGTTTGGCAAAACGGCCAAATGAGAAATTGTCTGTTACCGGCTGGTAGCCCTGTTTAACGAGGGTATAAATTTGGGCGCGTCTGTTCGCTTAGCTACACTTCTTCATTGGCTTTCGACTGGGCAAGTTTCCTCCTTAAAGATCCCTCGTACTTGGAAACTTCTCACAACGGCTTGTTAATATTTTTAACGTTTATTTTTAGGTTTGGATTTCGTTGTTCGACGTGGCTTCATCATGTTTACGAGTGGCGAAATGTTTTATTTGGAGTGCAGTCTCGCGGACCGAGAAGAATGTTTTTCCATCTTTGACGAGGAATTCGAATGGTTCGTCGCTAAAACGAAAAAAAATACATCGTTTGTGGCTTTATTCGGCAGCGATCGTTATTTGAACGTTGACTTTGTTCGAGGATTGTTTAAGAGCGCTAGAATTGTGGCCGTACGTGACGGAACGGCATTTTTGCACGCGGTTTCCTTAGAACGCGACTGGGCTGAGTGTAGACGGGATTGGCGGAGCGGAGACGTTCCTTTTTTCGGGCCACCGACGGAAAGTTCCGTTATGGAATATGGTTGCGCGGCCTCGAGTTTCGCGGAAGCTATGTCGGCAGTGCGGTTTGTGGCTCCTTTATTTTTCGAGGAGAAAAAATCAATAATCGGGAATTGCTTTTACGCCATGTTCGGGTTGGGCGAACTGCCGCAATTTTGCGTTGCGGATTTCGTCGTCCCATTAGTTGCCTCGGAGGTATTGTCGGAAAAGAGTCTCGCCGTCGTAGGTCCTACCGGAGTAGGAAAAACTTCCTTCGCCATGGCGCATTTCTCGCGCCCGTTTGTACTTCGGACTCGCGAAGACTGGTGTCATTTTACGGTTGGCTTCCACGATGGAATCGTCGCCGAAAATCTTAACTTTAGGGGATGGAGTCCGCTTTCATTTTTACGTTTTTTGGACGTGCGTGTAGACTATACTCAAGATATGGGTGGAAGGTGTTTGGTTGTACCAGCTGGTACTCCGCGAGTGATTTGCGCTTTCAGCGAGAGTCTTTTCTGGCCCGTTGGCATCACCGTGGAAATCAAGAACGCTTGTTTTAGGCGATTAAAATTATTAGTAGTTCGAGAAAATATGTTCGTCCCTAAACCGCAAATCCTTATCCAACACGGCGGTATCATCGACGCAAATTGTAGCGCCGACGATATCCGAGAGGTGGAAAATATTCTCAATTTATCGACGGCAATGTTCGACGAGGATTGGGTTGACGACAGTGAAGTTGCCTCGGTAACGCGTCCACCTGTCGAAGATTCGAGAGTAGTTGAAGCTTTGGAGGAAGAAGTCTTGGAAGGAAGCGATTTTTTTTCTTTACCAAAGGGCCTCGTGCGGCTACCGTCATCTTCGACTGCGGAAAAGTCACCCGAAAACCCGACGTACGTAGAGGAAGAAACTTTCGAAGAATTCGTTAATAAAAATTGGTTTTGGAGCTTAAAAGTTGGGGGAAACCCGCCCGTCATGAAAAATGTGGGCGCGATGGAAACATTCGTACGCGAAGAAGACGATGAAACCGTAGAAATTGCGGTGAAAGAGGTGTTAGACCGTGTTTTGTCCTCGGTAGAGCGCGCTTTGAGTAGTGTGGAATTTTTAAACGAAGATATCGAAGGGCCTCCTGCTAAAAAAGTTCGTCGTTTTTAGTTCAATTTTTGTAATTTATGAAGTCAATGTATAAAAAGACTGTATGTATATATAAAGTTTTTAAAGAGTGTAAAATATAAAGTTGGTAAAAGTACGAATAAAAGTACTTCCTTTTGCAGTGCTTAAACAGTTTATCTTGTAATAAATATTTTTTAATTACAAGCGCTTTTTATGTATGGTGTCCGAGTTTTAAGAGTGTGATTGTTGGTGCGTAAACAGCGGGTGAGCGTACGCTCGATAATGGTTTGTAACGGGTGGGAGTCTGTGCGCGTTTGAATGTTAAGTAAATGGCGGGAGTATAATTGCTAGGTAAAATTAAAATAGATAGATGGCGCTAGTTCTCATTTCTTTACGTAGCGTTTGTTTTATTATAGGTGGCGGCTAAGAGTAAGTAGAGGGCGCGGTTGTATGTTAGAAGGGGTGGTAACCTTCCTAAAACTGGTATAAAAGCGTGAGAAGTCTTTTAAAATTTAGTTCGTCGTTGAATATTTCCGCTAACGGTTGGGCATTTGTTTTAAGTCGGGTCAATTTCGCGTGTCAGGTAAGTTCGTCGCGTTTTGCTCTCTTATTTCAATCGCGTAGATGTGTTGGTGTAGGAAATAAAACGATTTTCTTTTACAGATTTCCGGAGAAACTACGTCTCGGAACTTTCGGGCGATGGATGTTCGAAACTGCACGTCTCGGGGCTTTTGCGGCGTGGCTTTTGCGTCCGTAACGAGATGGGATCTCCTAGTACTGGTTATCGGCGACCTTGAGAATTGGCCGTTTTTCGTTGTTCGGGACTTTATGGCGCCCTGGAACGTTGAGGAAAATGGCAGCGTATGGCGTCGGTTGATCGTCATAATAACATTCTGTTACGTGAATTGCGCTCCTGCTTCGTTGGTCCCCGCGGCATTACAAGAAGTTGGTGTTCCTGTGTCGTTTGAAGTTTTGAATAACATTGTTTCGGCGTTTTACGCCGCTTGGGAAAACGGCGACCGTAATAACTGGCGATTCGTTTCGTGGAACGTGAGAAGTCAACGTAGCGTGAACGTGAACGGTGAAAGATTATTTTAGACGTTTACGGTCGTGCTTGAACAGTTTTGTTTATTTTTGTATTAAAAGATATAGTTTTGTATTATTTTAAATCGTAATAAATAGTTTATTACTCAGAAATGGTTTTATTATTTTTAAAATTAAAATATTGGTAAGCTACATGATTCGCATTAAAACCACGATTATCGGCGGTAAGTGCTATAACGGTGACTATGGGTTTTTTTTAAAGTTGGCTGGTAACCCTGTTAGTCCGGAAAATCGGCGATATGGGAGTTAGTGGTTGGTAACACTGTAAAATTGGAAACTTAAGCTGGTAGTACTGCAATTTGGGAAAAGAAGTTCGTAGTTGGTAACAATGCGAAATTGGAAAATGGACTGATTCGTAACGCTTGATATTGGGAAAAGACTTTAGTGGTTGGTTACACTGCAAACTGGGAAATAAGGTAAGTGGTTGGTAGCCTTGTAAACCTGTGTATAAAAAAGAAAGTTGGCTCATTGTAGATTCAGTTCTTCGTTGGATCCTGAATAGGTAAGTTGTTAATGTTTCTTTCTTAGGGTAGTTGGTTACATTCTTGAAACTGTTTTCGTAGTGAGCGATGGCCGGCGGTGCCGAAAATATCGAAACTTCAAGTTCCGAGGATTCGGATAACTACGATTATTTCTGTTTTAAAAACGGTCATTATTCGTCTTCGGATTCTGAAGACATTTCTTTCGAGGAAGGCTGCGAAAGTGAAGATGACGACGATGAACAAATCGACGAAGAAATAGAGGAAACTGAAAAAGAAGAAGAGATGACAAACCAGCGATTGGTCGCCACAGCGTCGGTCGGAAATCTACCGCCACCTTTAATTCTATTCGAGGACGACGATGTTGACGAGGACTTCGTAGGGGAGTTGGCTGATAGAGAAGAAGCCGCGAAAGAATAACGTAAGTTGACGAAATTGGTAATTAGATATATTCTTACGTACTTTGTTACGCGTGGTAATTTTAAAAAAATTATCCTTCAATATGGTTGCTTAGAATAATAAAAAAATATTTATTTTTAGGTAGGAAATTGAAGCAAATTTAATGGGTAAATGTGTTGTGGTATTAAAAGTTTATTTTATAACAATATGTAACTGTGCATTTTCTTTATTTATAATTTTAAAGCGAAATGACGCATTGCGTAGTTGCGTGGGAGTGTGGCGTAAAATTCGTTTATTATGCTTTTACGGTTTCTTAAAAATATCGGCAGAACTAGTTGAGATTTTGGTATAAATGTTTTTCAGGCGTCACTGCTGAAGTCGAAGCGAAAAGTTACAGAGTCATGAAAGGAAATGGCGTATTATGCCGGAGAGGTTTGTTGAAAATAATCCCGAAGGATTATAAAACTGCTCTGGATGTTTTTTTTTAACCAACCTCTCCGTAGATTTATAAATTAGCTTAAGAAGTATCTTATCCAATGATTCTAACGAGGCGAGTAATTACGATGGAAGAGGGATGAAACTGGATTCAAGAAGTCGCCGAATCAAATTCTGCTGGAGAGGTCCGTTGGAATTTTTCCCGAGCGTTTATAAAATTGCTCCGGAAGGTTTTCAATCAACTTCTAAGTAGATTTCAAAATCAGCGAAAGAGCGATGGACTGCGGATCAAAAAGTCGCCGGATCAAATTCTACTCGAGAAATTGGTTGAAATTCTTTCTGAGCGTTTATAAAACTGCTTCGAAAGGTTTTCAATCAATTTCTGAGTAGATTTCAAAATCAGCGAAGAGGTATCTAAACGAATAATTTAAACCAGGAGAGTACCTACGCTAGATGTCGCTAAAGGTCGCGCTATCATATTGTGGGTAAGTTTATTTTCGATTACAGCTGCTTAACTGTAATGGGTATCCGTCATTAGTAAGACGCGCAAAAATAAAAGCGAAGACCTAAAGATAAACTCGCGAGATATCCTTTGAAATATATTTTGAGATATTTCGGACGTATATAAAGAAATATCAAGTGATATCCGAAAAGGAGATGTACGCTTAGAATGAGCTCTGGGGGTGCGCGGCCCCATTCCAACGCCATGCTAAAAAACGATTGGCCATATATAACTCGTCCTAGAGGATAGTACCAAGGCTTACGGAATGAAGGAAAGGAAAGAAGGGGTGGAATGGGGGAAAGTAAAGAGGGGTGGAATGGGGGAAAGTAAAGAGGGGTGGAATGGGGAAAGGAAAGAGGGGTGGAATTTGGGAAAGGAAAGAGGGGTAGAATGGGGGAAAGGAAGGAAACGGAATCCTGACTATCTCGTGTGTACTGTTTTGAGCGTCTAGCGGCCGTTTCGGGCGCAAAAAAACGTATAAAAGGCGTTGTTAACGGAGATCGAGATTCATTCGAAACTTGAATATGGAGAGTGATACCTCTACAGACTATTGCCTTTCGGAGTTCATGAGTCGAGCGGAGTCGGCCGCAAAATCACGGTCAGTGCCGACTTTATTGTCCTTAGCCACTCTTCGGCTAGCTAGTTTCGACGTTTTCAGTTTATACGTGCGAGCTTTGGTGGTAAGAATGTTTTTGTGGTGGCCGTTTTTGTTAAAAATCGATTTGTCTACTATTTGCACTTTTTCCCATGCAATTTATTTTAAAGAATTCACGGCGGGAGTCGTTCGCGTCAATCGTAGAGCCGGAATACGACAGTCAACCGAAGAAAGCGCTAAAAGAAAAAAATCCCTCTGAATCGGAAAGCGACGAGCCACGGTGAGGACTTTACGATACTACTACGTTTTCGCCAAGAAACGAATAACCTTTTGAAATTTTTAGCCCGAAAAAAAGAATTCGTTACACGACGAAAGACGATGATCATATAGTCAAGTTTTTAAAGGACGTGAAAGGCCGAGGAAAATCTGGTTTGATGTCGATGGCTTTGTGGAAGGAAATTGCGAAGAGGGCGAAGGACGAAGGAGTATTAAAAGACAGGTCGGCTCTTAGCCTAAGGACGCGATACGTCAAACATCTCGGAGGAAATGTATAAAATTTTTAATTTTGTTCCGTAAAATAATATAAGTGAATTAATATAAATTTCTTTTTAGTTTCCCGACGACTTTTCGACGACGAATTCCGACGCCGACAAAGAGGACGATGATATTAAAAAAGAAGAGGTTGGAGATGGCGATGATGATTAAAACAGCGATGGTTAAAAAGTGTTAAATGTTTGGCAATGTGATTGAACTTTGTAAAAAAATTACTTCGAAATACAAACCTTTCTGTTATGAAAAGAGATATATTTAATATAAGTACAAATTGTTTTTCTTAATCGAAGTTTTTTTTAATAAACGATCTTAAGCCTGTATAAACTATATGAGCTTTCTTGAAAATCTAAGGTATATTGGTTATCTGACGAGATATTTTTAGCGCTATCTCGTCAGATGTCATTCTTGATACACGTCACGAGGTATCTCACGAATTATCTCCCGATATGTCTCACGATTTATCTCACGATGATGAAGTTTAAACGTTATAATTAGGGCTGGTGAAAGAGCAAAACGGGGAATATACTACGGGGTTGGTAACACTGTATAATGAGGAATGGGTAATATACTAAGGGGTTGGTAACTCTGTATAATGAGGAATGGGTAATTTATTGTTGGTAACACTGAAAAATGGGGAATATACTACGGGGTTGGTAACACTGTATAATGAGGAATGGGTAATATACTAAGGGGTTGGTAACAATGTATAATGAGGAATGGCTTATATATTAAGGGGTTGGTAACACTGTAAATTAGGGGAATTTAGATAGTGACTGGTAAACCTGTAAATTAGGGGAATTTAGATAGTGACTGGTAAACCTGTAAATTTGGGGAATTTAGATAGTGGCTGGTAGCATTGCCAAATGGGAATTTCACTTGTGGGGAAAGCGAGTCAGTGCTTTGGAACCCTGTCAATTGAAGGGAAATTATAATGTGACTTGTAGCATCGCAAAACCGGGAAATGTTAGTTTTGGGTTGGCAACAATGCTATTTTCGGTATTAATTGGATTAGGTTCGTAAATTAAGGAATCGAAGGTGGGTCGCTTCATTGTTGGGAGAAATAAGATAGTGGCTGGTAACTCTGTAAATTAGGGGAAATGTAGATAACGGAAGGTAACCCTAAAAAGTGGGGAAGTGGGAGTTATTATCCGTTAATTATGTAAATGGTGTGTAGTATATTTTAGTGATTGGTAGTATTACGATACGAGGGAAGTTAAGCGAGCGGCTGGTCACCCTATTAAGCTGCGCAATGTGTTGTTAGTAGTTTGGAATTCTATTAAATGTCTAGGTAAATGGCGCGTTAGCTCGTTTAATAAATATAGCGCAACGTCAAGAGAGGGCGCAGTTTTAAGACTTTTAAGGGTATATAAGCGCGGCTCATTGATTGAAAATTTAGTTAGTCATCGATCTTCTCAAGTGAAAGGTTATCTCGCCGTGAAATGGCTAATAACCAGGGATATAAATCGGTAAAAGACGATGGGTCCGAAGGCAGTGATTGGTCGCATATAAGCGGCATAATGTACTGGTCAGATTTTCCGTCACCACCGTCCGTGGATTTGCCGATTATAGATTGCGCTCTAAGAGGTCCCGGCGTATTAAGGAGGTAAAATGTTTTATTTCAGCGGTCGTACAACTAAATATTAAAAATTTATTATTATTTACATGATGCGTTAGAATATCTAACCAAAGCGTTAGCTATCATGATAAAATGGAAGTGTGTTTGGCTTCAAGCAGCACTTATTCTTTCGAAGACCTTAATTTGCGCGGAGAAGTGGATCAAATGATAGCCGGAAGACAAATTGAGATGGGTTTACGGTGTCAGCGACTCTACGATTTCTTTGCGGCGGCATCTCAACCCGAATCTCTCGTATCTCAGTCTTGGAGGACAATTCTGGATGTTTTCATGGAGGAAGATCCATCGGCCCTATTGAATCGGAGGTTGGAAGCCTTTTTTGATTCGTTGCCTCTTGCCCCATACCAAGGGGTATTCGCTGAATCTGTGCGCGCTTGCGAACTTTCGCAAAGGCGCGTTGATATGTGGTTGGATACCATGGACCTGCCTCCGTCGGATGAAGACTGCTGGAATAGTCAGACAAGCGAAGCCTACGAAATTGCTCCAGGGCAATTAACACCAACGAGGAATGTTTTTGCTCCGCCCTCTCTGTCGCTTGACGAAGAAACTTTTACATTTAAAAAAAAATTCAGTATGTGAATAAATAATTAAAAGATAATAATTAGTTGTTAAAATAAAGTTTTGAATTCGTAAAATGTGCTTTATTATTATTGAATTTGTAATTACCATTACTAAAGCCTATAGAATAGTACATATCTTATTAACGAGACAAAAGTCTATGCCTACAATTGTACTTACGACTAACACCGGCGTTTATAGCGCCCGGTGGGAAAAGAAAAGATGCGGGGGTGAGATAACTCGTGAGAAATCTCTTGAGAAATCTCTCGAGGTATTTAAACTATATCCTAATTATCCAGTAAGCGTCCCCTGAGAGTAAAATTTAACGTTGCGTGAGGGTTCACTGGGTGCCTAACTTAACGTTGCGTGAGAGTTAAAACTACTTAGCTGGGTGATAGTTGTCTGTGAGAGTAAGACGTTACCATAGAAAGTTGCACAGCCCCCGGAGGGAAAAGAAAATGAAAAGAAAAACAAAAAACGTCTGAAGGGGTCGAAATCAAAGCCGCTGTAATCCCCTAGAAATACTCTTTCCAACGATATCCCTCAGGAGTCTCTACGCTCGGAATTTATCTCTCGCCGTTTACCCGCGCTTTGTCAGGATCGAGGGCTTGTCGCGTCATTTTTGGGGGAAATAAGATAATGGCTGGTTACTTTGTAAATAAGGGGTATGAGATTGTTGCTGGTAACCCTGTTAATTAAAGGAAATTTAGATTGTGGCTGGTAACCCTGTAAATTAGGGGAATTTAGATAGTGGCTGGTAATCCTGTAAAAAAGGGGAATTTAAATTGTGGTTGGTAACCCATGGTACAAGGGGAAATTAGATAGTAACTGGCAATCCTGTAAATTAGGGGAATTTAGATAGTGGCTGGTTATCCTGTAAAAAAGGGGAATTTAAATTGTGGTTGGTAACCCATGATACAAGGGAAAATTAGATAGTAACTGGCAATCCTGTAAATTAGGGGAATTTAGATTGTGGCTGGTAACCCTGTAAAAAAGGGAAATTTAGATTGTGGTTGGTAACCCATGATATAAGGGAAAATTAGATTTTGGTTGGTAACCCATGATATAAGGGGAAATTAGATAGTAACTGGCAATCCTGTAAATTAGGGGAATTTAGATTGTGGCTGGTAACCCTGTAAAAAAGTGAAATTTAGATTGTGGTTGGTAAACCATGATATAAGGGAAAATTAGATTGTGGTTGGTAACCCATGATATAAGGGGAAATTAGATAGTGGCTGGCAACCCTGTAAATTAGGGGAATTTAGATTGTGGCTGGTAACCCTGTAAATTAAGGTAATTTAAATTGTGGTTGGTAACCCATGATACAAGGGGAAATTAGATAGTAACTGGCAATCCTGTAAATAAGGGGAATTTAGATAGTGGCTGGTAGCATTGCCAAATCGGAATTTCACTTGTGGGGAAAGCGAGTCAGTGTTTGTTGACTGTTAATAAGCGGAATTTGGAGTAGGGGAATTTAGTTAGTGACTGGTAGCATTGTAAAACCGGGGAATGTCAGTTATGGGTTGGTAACATTGCTATCTTGGGTATAAAATGGGTAAGGTTCGTTAGTTAAGGTTCATTCTTCCGTTCCTCTTCGTTCCGGTAAGTTATAAATATTTTGTTGCTTGTTTGATGATGTCTGTTATTGTTCATCACGGAAAACGGCTGTGAAATGTAAATTTTTTTTAAATTTTAAGGTGAAAAATACGACCGAGTTTTAAAATAATGGCGGCATCAAATGATTCAAGCGTCTCGTGTAATTCGGAGCCATGTGTAAGCTTAGACGAGACATTTCTGATCAATCGATTGCCCAAAAGGGCAATACAGCCGCCAGTGTAAGTTTCGCTTCGTTAATAAATTTTGCTAGGCATTGGTTTGAGTTTGTTTTAAATTATTTAGGGTGAAACGAACTCGGTTTTCAGAGAAAGACGATCGTATCCTGCTAAAATATGTAAGGAGGGTCAACGGCGATTACGATGGCCCTGGAATTACGGGCATCGTAGTTTGGAGAAAAATCAGCGCAGCCGCGAAGAAAAAGGGCTTCTTTTCCGATCGGACAGTTATGAGCCTGCGTGGGCATTATTTGAAGACGATTCTTCAACCATACAGACGAGGGGTAGGTATCCAATTATTTTGCGATACGTATAGATAATAATGATGTTTGATTGGGAAAATGTGTAGGAGCTTGAAATTATAAGCAGGCGAGAATTTGAGGCGTTGGCCGCCAAAAAACTGGCCGCGAATGAAGCGAAGGAGAGGAAGAAAAAGGACGCGGAGGAAAAGAAGAAGGAGAAAGAGGCGAAGGAGGCGGGCGAGAATAAAATAAAGGAAAATGAGGCAGAGGAAATTCAGAAAAAAAAGGATAAGAAGGGAGAGACGAAGGCGGAAGGAAGTTTGGTGACCGAGGTGATGGAGAAAGTCGTAAGTGTTAAATTTCCTGTCGTATATTAAAAATGTATTTATGGTTTGGCTTGTTTGGTAAACTCAAACGTTTATTATTGCTATATAGGTGGAAGGCGATCAAGATCTGTTCGGCATGGATTGTTCCTTTGAAAAAGAAATGTCTACTTTGCTAATGTAAATAAATTAAAAAGTAAAAGGTTTTTAATTTTAAAGAAATAAAATTTGTTATAATATTTAAAATTTGTTTTCGTTAAGTTAAAAGTCTTTATTGATAAGCTATGATTTTAATTTTTTGGTTTGAATTCTTGGCTGAAGAACCAGCAAAGGAGGGATGTTTAAGATTTTGGTGGGTAATCCCGCATAATGGGGAAGTTCGAGTGATGTGTTTTAGTGGCTGGTGGTCTGGAAAAGAGCGGGAACGTATGTAATGAAGTGTTCACCCTGCTTATAGAGGATATAATTTTTAGTGGAAGGTTTCCCTGCTTAGCGGGGATATGGTTATTTAATGGTTGGAACCCTGTAGAGTTGGGAAATGTTTATTTAGTTGTTCGTTAGTATGCGAAGTGGGGAATTTAGAAGCTGGTTGGAAATCCAGTAAATTTGGGGAATTTATTTAGGGTGGTTACATTGTAGAATTGGGGGTATTAACAATGTGGTTGGTGACATTGGGATTACTAGGGGAATTTATGTAGTGGCTGTTAGCTTTGCGTTTTCGGGGAATTTAGTTAGTAGCTGGTAAACCTGTTGATGGGATATTAAAGCTAGCTTTTAACGAATAGAGGGCGCTGTTGGGTTAATAGAGGGCGTTGTTGTAGAATATTTCTTGTTTGCGTCACCCTTCGCAAATCGGTATATAAGTGCCGTGTATATGTAAAAAGGTTTATTATCGAAAACTAGTTAGCAGAATGCCACTCGAGAAGAACTTCCTCAGCAGTGAATGGAAAGTCGTTTCTGACGAAGAGCAGTTACGGATGGAAGACATTTTTACCATCGTATTAAGGTAACGATTTAAGGCTTTAACTATGAACAATTCCGCTAATAAACGGTTTGTTACACAGGGCGAAAGAAACGGTGCATGAAACCGAAATAAGAAAATTAAAAATAAAAAAGAATAAAATTAAAAAGACACTACTAACTATTCCGTCGCGGACCCCGGTACAAACGAAGAAAAAATATGTAAAGGAACTTCAAAGTTTAATTAAAAAAATAGAGGAAGATTTGGAACGTTTGGAACGTAGTTGAAATGGTAAATGATTTATATTTGGTTTAAATAGTTATATATATGGTTTTATCATTACAGTGGTTATCGAAGATCGACTTTTGCTTTTTGTAGAACGTTAACTTTTTTCTATTCTATAGTAATTGTAACTACAAAGGATTAAATAGAGTATTTGTCGATTTAATTTGGTCTATTGTATTGTGTAATATATGTAATGGTAAATTCTAAAATATTCCCTTTTCGGCGGGACAATTAGTTTGTGATAATCCTGTAAATTTGGGGATATGTAGATAGTGGTTTGTAGTCCCGTAAATCGAGGAAAATGTAGTTATCTCACAAACCTGAAAAAGGTGTGTTGTATAGTGGCTGGTAGCATTGCGATTTGGAGAAATTTCCTTAGTGGTTGGTGAACCTGTAGGATTAGGGGAAATTTAGTTGGTGGCTGGTGACCCTGTACAAATGGGAGTATTAAGGTAGTATTTGGTAACCCTGTAAAGCGGGGATAAGTGAGATAGAAATTGGTACCATTTCAATTATGGGGAATTATTAACTGGGATCAATTTATTTTGGGGAAATTTATTTAGTGGTCGGAAAACTTGTAAAATTGGGATAATTGAAATAATAAGTTTTCTAATTAAAGTTTTGATGTATATGTTTATTTAAAGTAAAGTAGAAGGACCGGTAGAGAAGGAGCTGACTTAACGTTGCGTGAGAGATCCCTGTGAGACGTATCTCTAACCAAATTTTGTAAACACTCCCACCATTTACCGGCGCACGTACTCCCACCATTTACCGGCGCACCTATTATATCTTGAGCGTCAAGTATCGAGAAAAAGGATAACCACTATAACTTAGCAAATTGTGTGTGAGCCTTTACTTTAACAAAAACTGAAGGCGTGACTCGAAGCTCGCCGCTTAGGCGCGGGGGGTCCTGGGGGCGGAGCCCCCCGGGCTCGCGGCAGCGCACACAGCCCCCGCAGGGAAAAGAAAAGAAAAAGAAAAAAGCGGGGGGGTATGGGGGGGCGGCAGCCCCCCCAACAGAAAGTACAATTCAAAGTCCTAGCTTCGAGAAAAAAGAAACATGACACCCACGATTCCCAACCTAACCCAACCTAACCTAACCTAACCTATCCTAACCTAACCTAACCTAACCTAACCTAACCTAACCTAACCTATCCTAACCTAACCTAACCAACCTAACCAACCTAACCTAACCTAACCTAACCTAACCTAACCTAACCTAACCTAACCTAACCTAACCTAACCTAACCTAACCTAACCTAACCTAACCTAACCTAACCTAACCTAACCTAACCTAACCTAACCTAACCTAACCTAACCTAACCTAACCTAACCTAACCTAACCTAACCTAACCTAACCTAACCTAACCTAACCTAACCTAACCTAACCTAACCTAACCTAACCTAACCTAACCTAACCTAACCTAACCTAACCTAACCTAACCTAACCTAACTTAACCTAACCTAACCTAACCTAACCTAACCTAACCTAACCTAACCTAACCTAACCTAACCTAACCTAACCTAACCTAACCTAACCTAACCTAACACTAACAAAAAACTAACTAACAAACTTTTAAAAATACTCCCGCCGTTTACCGGCTCGCGCACGTACTCCCGCCGTTCACCTTTAAAAAATTTTAAAGTACTTTTTCGCGTACTCCCGCTCATTTTACCCGCGCACGTACTCCCGCCGTTTACCGGCTCGCGCACGTACTCCCGCCGTTCACCTTTAAAAAATTTTAAAGTACTTTTTCGCGTACTCCCGCTCATTTTACCCGCGCACGTACTCCCGCCGTTTACCGGCTCGCGCACGTACTCCCGCCGTTCACCTTTAAAAAATTTTAAAGTACTTTTTCGCGTACTCCCGCCGTTTACCGGCTCGCGCACGTACTCCCGCCGTTTACCGGCTCGCGCACGTACTCCCGCCGTTTACCGGCTCGCGCGCGTACTTTTCGTCGATGTTTCTTTTCCTAACCTAAAATAACTAAACGCGCCTGCTAACCTAAAGTAGGGGGGTGGGGGGCACCGTCAGGTGCCCCCGGCGCTCGAGCGAAGCGAGTGCGCGTCGCCGTCAGGCGACAATACTTAAGGGAACGGTCCAAACCAAAGTAAGGGGTTGGGGGGCACCGTCAGGTGCCCCCGGCGCTCGAGCGAAGCGAGTGCGCGTCGCCGTTAGGCGACAATACCTAGCTAGCTTTATAGATATATTGATTTCTATATATATAACGTTTGTAAATCCTATAATCGGAGACCACGCGTGCCATCCGTGCGACTTTGAACAATTCGGAAAAGCGGGTTTTCGTCGATATTTTAGTCCATCCGTGCCATCCGTGCCATCCGTGCCGCTTAAAAAGGGCGATTTCGACGGGATCTAACGCTTTTCGGAGGCTTAAGTCCCTTATATCTATTAACTCTGGCTATATATTTCCCCCCGCCCGAGAACCCCAAATTCCCGGCTGTGGCCCTGGTATGTTTGGATAGACCTTTGAAGTATTAATTTATTTAATTACGTTGTGATATCGATATATTTATCGATCTTAATGGCACGACCGCGGCGTATATATGCAACGACGGTCGTGCCACTTTTTAATTAATACTTAAAAGGTCTATCAAACATCCTAGGGACACGGGCTGGGAATTGGGGTTTTGGGTGGGGGAAAAATGCTTGAAAAAACTGGCCATTGAAGGTCTAAATCCTCGGAAAAAGACGATATTTTCCCCGAGCGTGCCATCCGTGCGACTTTAAAAATTCGGAAAAGCGCCTTTTCGGACGATTTACGTTTCCATCCGTGCCATCCGTGCCATCCGTGCGACTTTAAAAATTCGGAAAAGCGCCTTTTTGGACGATTTTCGATTCCATCCGTGCCATGCGTGCGACTTTAAGAATACGTTTTCCCCGGCTTTCTTACCATCCGACGCGTTCTCTCCGACGCTGAACGAGATATACCTTTATCGATATATAATTTTAGGACGTTCGAGAAAAAAAAGCGGGGTTGAAGGGGGCGCTAAGCCCCCTGGAGGGGGGGGTATGGGGGGGGCGCAGCCCCCCCAACGGAAAGCCCGTTTCAAGGTCCTAGAATCGAGTAAAAAATATCTTTTCCCCATCCACGATTCCCAACCTAACCTAACCTAACCTAACCTAACCTAACCTAACCTAACCTAACCTAACCTAACCTAACCTAACCTAACCTAACCTAACCTAACCTAACCTAACCTAACCTAACCTAACCTAACCTAACCTAACCTAACCTAACCTAACCTAACCTAACCTAACCTAACCTAACCTAACCTAACCTAACCTAACCTAACCTAACCTAACCTAACCTAACCTAACCTAACCTAACCTAACCTAACCTAACCTAACCTAACCTAACCTAACCTAACCTAACCTAACCTAACCTAACCTAACCTAACCTAACCTAACCCAACCTAACCTAACCTAACCTAACCTAACCTAACCTAACCTAACCTAACCTAACCTAACCTAACCTAACCTAACCTAACCTAACCTAACCTAACCTAACCTAACCTAACCTAACCTAACCTAACCTAACCTAACCTAACCTAACCTAACCTAACCTAACCTAACCTAACCTAACCTAACCTAACCTAACCTAACCTAACCTAACCTAACCTAACCTAACCTAACCTAACCTAACCTAACCTAACCTAACCTAACCTAACCTAACCTAACCTAACCTAACCTAACCTAACCTAACCTAACCTAACCTAACCTAACCTAACCTAACCTAACCTAACCTAACCTAACCTAACCTAACCTAACCTAACCTAACCTAACCTAACCTAACCTAACCTAACCTAACCTAACCTAACCTAACCTAACCTAACCTAACCTAACCTAACCTAACCTAACCTAACCTAACCTAACCTAACCTAACCTAACCTAACCTAACCTAACCTAACCTAACCTAACCTAACCTAACCTAACCTAACCTAACCTAACCTAACCTAACCTAACCTAACCTAACCTAACCTAACCTAACCTAACCTAACCTAACCTAACCTAACCTAACCCAACCTAACCTAACCTAACCTAACCTAACCTAACCTAACCTAACCTAACCTAACCTAACCTAACCTAACCTAACCTAACCTAACCTAACCTAACCCCCCCCCTAACCTAACCAAACCTAACCTAACCTAACCTAACCTAACCTAACCTAACCTAACCTAACCTAACCTAACCTAACCTAACCTAACCTAACCTAACCTAACCTAACCTAACCTAACCTAACCTAACCTAACCTAACCTAACCTAACCTAACCTAACCTAACCTAACCTAACCTAACCTAACCTAACCTAACCTAACCTAACCTAACCTAACCTAACCTAACCTAACCTAACCTAACCTAACCTAACCTAACCTAACCTAACCTAACCTAACCTAACCTAACCTAACCTAACCTAACCTAACCTAACCTAACCTAACCTAACCTAACCTAACCTAACCTAACCTAACCTAACCTAACCTAACCTAACCTAACCTAACCTAACCTAACCTAACCTAACCTAACCTAACCTAACCTAACCTAACATAACCTAACCTAACCTAACCTGACCTAACCTAATGTACACTAACCGATACTCTAGTGTACACTAACCGATACTATAGTGTACACTAACCGATACTCTAGTGTACGCTAACCATTACTCTAGTGTACACTAACTGATACTCTAGTGTACACTAACCGATGCTCTAGTGTACACTAACCGATACTCTAGTGTACACTAACCGATACTCTAGTGTACACTAACCGATACTCTGGTGTACACTAACCGATACTCTAGTGTACATTAAATTACTAAGGTTAGGTTAGCTATAAAGGCTTAGGTAAGTTAACAAGGCTTAGGCTAATTTCAATAGCGTAGGTTACGTACGACAATTTCGGTTATTTCAAACATAGTAGGTAAGATGAATATTGGGTTAGGCAATACTTAGTGCGTTAGGCTTAGTGCTGTCCTCTAGGTCGCGTTATAGACGGCCCATCGCCTTTTTTAGAACGGGGTTTGGGGGGCGCCGGTCCGGCCCCCCAAGCGCTCGAGCGCAGCGAGTGCGCGGCGCCGTCAGGCGCCGATACATAGAAAAACTCAACTCGACGGTAAAGTATAAGTTATAGTTCGGGCTATAGTACAGGCTTTAGTTCTGGTTGAGCGTAGGTTAGGATATTGTAAGCCTTGTTAACTTACCTAAGCCTTTATAGCTAACGTAACCTTAGTAATTTAATGTACACTAGAGTATCGGTTAGTGAACACTAGAGTAATGTTTAGTTATACACTAGAGTATCAGTTAGTGTACACTAGAGTATCGGTTAGTGTACACTAGATTGTAAGGTTGGGTTAGGTTAGGTTCGGTTAAGTTGGTTTAGGGTTGGTAATGTTTCGTGGGTATAATATTTATTTTGACTTTCGAGACAAGTTTCAATGAGTATCGGTTAGTGTACACTAGAGTATCGGTTAGTGTACACTAGAGTATCGGTTAGTGTACACTAGATTGTAAGGTTGGGTTAGGTTAGGTTCGGTTAAGTTGGTTTAGGGTTGGTAATGTTTCGTGGGTATAATATTTATTTTGACTTTCGAGTCAAGTTTCAATGAGTATCGGTTAGTGTACACTAGAGTATCGGTTAGTGTACGAAAACAATAACATTGAAAACAACTAACATAACCTAACCTTAGCTCAACCGTAATTACAGACAATACTTTATCATTTACTTGGTGTAAGGTGTCATGTGTCGACTAACGCATTGTTAGTAATGATGATGAGAGCGGGACTTGAGTTTGAAAGAACATTTGTTATACACACCATTTCAACAACATTTGTTATACACACCATTTCAACAACATTTGTTATACACACCATTTCAACAACATTTATTATAAACACCGTTTCAACAACATTTGTTATACACACCGTTTCAACAACATTTGTTATACACACCATTTCAACAACATTTGTTATACACACCATTTCAACAACATTTGTGATACACATCATTTCAACAACATTTGTTATACACACCGTTTCAACCACAGTTGTGAAATTTCTCGGGATCTCTCACGATGACCGTAATCTCTCATGAGAGGTCTTACGAAGGTCTTGAAAAACATGTGGTGAGAGGTCTCATGAGAGATCTCGGTGGAGTTTCGACGACGTTCTTTTCATCGACGTACCGACCATACCTCGTCACCGTAATCTCTCATGAGAGGTCTTACGCAGGTCTTGAAAAACGTGTGGTGAGAGGTCTCATGAGAGATCTCGGTGGAGTTTCGACGACGTTCTTTTCATCGACGTACCGACCATACCTCGTCACCGTAATCTCTCATGAGAGGTCTTACGCAGGTCTTGAAAAACGTGTGGTGAGAGGTCTCATGAGAGATCTCGGTGGAGTTTCGACGACGTTCTTTTCATCGACGTACCGACCATACCTCGTCACCGTAATCTCTCATGAGAGGTCTTACGCAGGTCTTGAAAAACGTGTGGTGAGAGGTCTCATGAGAGATCTCGGTGGAGTTTCGACGACGTTCTTTTCATCGACGTACCGACCATACCTCGTCACCGTAATCTCTCATGAGAGGTCTTACGCAGGTCTTGAAAAACGTGTGGTGAGAGGTCTCATGAGAGATCTCGGTGGAGTTTCGACGACGTTCTTTTCATCGACGTACCGACCATACCTCGTCACCGTAATCTCTCTTGAGAGGTCTTACGAAGGTCTTGAAAAACATCTGGTGAGAGGTCTCATGAGACATCTCGGTCGAATTTCGAAGACGTTCTTTTCATCGACGTACCGACCATACCTCGTCACCGTAATCTCTCATGAGAGGTCTTACGCAGGTCTTGAAAAACGTGTGGTGAGAGGTCTCATGAGAGATCTCGGTGGAGTTTCGACGACGTTCTTTTCATCGACGTACCGACCATACCTCGTCACCGTAATCTCTCATGAGAGGTCTTACGCAGGTCTTGAAAAACATCTGGTGAGAGGTCTCATGAGACATCTCGGTCGAATTTCGAAGACGTACTATCTATCGATGTACCGATCGGCAATTCTGGCCATGATACATTATTATATATATATATATAATATATATATATATATATATATATATATATATATATATATATATATATATATATATATATATATATATATATATATATATATATATATATATATATATATATATATATATATATATATATATATATATATATTATATATATATTATATATATATATATATATATATATATATATATATATATTATATATATATATATATATATATATATATATATATATATATTATATATATATATATATATATATATATATATATATATATAATATATATATATATATATATATATATATATATATATATATATATATATATATATATATATATATATATATTATATATATATATATATATATATATAAATATATATATATATATATATATATATATATATTATATATATCTATATATATATATTATTATTATATCTATGATATGACTCTCGTTAGAGATTAGGGAAGAGTGGTATCCCCGACGAATCTCATGAGAGCTCTCAGTAAAGATCTTAGAAACATTCACGAGGTATAACGTAGAAGTTTATTCCCCGACGAATCTCATGAGAGCTCTCACCAAAGATCCAAGAAACAATCTCGTATAAAATAACGGTGAAGTTGATTCCCCGTTGCCTCTCATGAGAGCTCTCAGCAAAGATCTTAGTATTACACTCGATGGATTACGGTGAAGTTGTTACCCCGACGAATCTCATGAGAGCTCTCAGCAAAGATCTTTGAAACACGCACGAGGCTTTACGTAGAAGTTTATTCCCCGATGACTCTCGTGAGAGCTCCTACGGCGGTTCTCGAAGCAGTCTCGTGAGAGTTCTTATCACGGTTCTCGAAGCCGTCTCGTGAGAGATTAGGGAAGAGTGGTATCCCCGACGAATCTCATGAGAGCTCTCAGTAAAGATCTTAGAAACATTCACGAGGTATAACGTAGAAGTTTATTCCCCGACGAATCTCATGAGAGCTCTCACCAAAGATCCAAGAAACAATCTCGTATAAAATAACGGTGAAGTTGATTCCCCGTTGCCTCTCATGAGAGCTCTCAGCAAAGATCTTAGTATTACACTCGATGGATTACGGTGAAGTTGTTACCCCGACGAATCTCATGAGAGCTCTCAGCAAAGATCTTTGAAACACGCACGAGGCTTTACGTAGAAGTTTATTCCCCGATGACTCTCGTGAGAGCTCCTACGGCGGTTCTCGAAGCAGTCTCGTGAGAGTTCTTATCACGGTTCTCGAAGCCGTCTCGTGAGAGATTAGGGAAGAGTGGTATCCCCGACGAATCTCATGAGAGCTCTCAGCAAAGATCTTAGAAACATTCACGAGGTATAACGTAGAAGTTTATTCCCCGACGAATCTCATGAGAGCTCTCACCAAAGATCCAAGAAACAATCTCGTATAAAATAACGGTGAAGTTGATTCCCCGTTGCCTCTCATGAGAGCTCTCAGCAAAGATCTTAGTATTACACTCGATGTATTACGGTAAAGTTGATTCTCCGTTGCCTCTCATGAGAGCTCTCAGCAAAGATCTTAGTATTACACTCGATGGATTACGGTGAAGTTGTTACCCCGATGAATCTCATGAGAGCTCTGAGCAAAGACCTTTGTATTAAACTTTATGGATTACGGTGAAGTTGTTTCCCCGACGAATCTCATGAGAGCTCTCACCACAGTTCAAGAAGCAGTCTCGTGAGAGATTATGGTACATTTGTTACCCCGACGAATCTCATGAGAGCTCTCAGCTAAGAACTTAGAAACATTCACGAGGGATTACGTAGAAGTTTAGTCCCCGATGACTCTCGTGAGAGCTCTCAGCAAAGATCTTAGTATTACACTCGATGGATTCCGGTAAAGTTGATCCCCCGTTGACTCTCACGAGAGCTCTCAGCAAAGATCTTAGTTTTACACTCGATGGATTCCGGTAAAGTTGATTCTCCGTTGCCTCTCATGAGAGCTCTCAGCAAAGATCTTAGTATTACACTCGATGGATTACGGTGAAGTTTTTACCCCGACGAATCTCATGAGAGCTCTCAGCAAAGATCTTTGTATTAAACTTTATGGATTACGGTGAAGTTGTTTCCCCGACGAATCTCATGAGAGCTCTCACCACAGTTCAAGAAGCAGTCTCGTGAGAGATTATGGTACATTTGTTACCCCGACGAATCTCATGAGAGCTCTCAGCTAAGAACTTAGAAACTTTCACGAGGGATTACGTAGAAGTTTATTCCCCGATGACTCTCGTGAGAGCTGCTACCGCGGTTCTCGAAGCAGGCTCGTGAGAGATTACAGTACAGATGTTACCCTGACGAATCTCGTGAGAGCCCTTAGCACAGATCTTAGTATTACACTCGATGGATTCCGGTAAAGTTGATTCCCCGTTGCCTCTCATGAAACCTCTCACGACAACTCTCATGAGACCTCTCATGAGAGATGACCGTCGCACCACTTTTGACGATGCCGTCAAAATATTTCCGAATAGCCGGAACCTTTTATTGACGCTTCGACCGCCTCTCACGAGAGAAAACTTCTAAGTTTCAATAGCTCTCATGAGAGATGAACGGTGCATCACTTTTACCGATGCCGTCACAATATTCCCGAAGAGCCGAATACCAAATTAAATGCTTCAACTTCCTCTCATGAGAGAAGACTCCTTAAGATGCCGTCAAACTGTTCCCCAACATTCTATTCTTTAAGGAGAAACCAATGACCTCGTTCCAATTCCCCTCCGTCAAACCGATTTAAAGGAATAGTTACGTGAAAGAAAACCGCTTCGTAGCCAATCGTACGGAGTGTCGTTGCAAAGCATTCTTCCAAGGTGGGTCATCTAAGCAGAACTCTCACCAATACTCTCTTGAAATCACTCATGAAATCTCTCACAAGACCTCTCACGAAACCTCTCATGAACCCTCTCACCAGACCTCTCATGACATCTCTCACGAGATCTCTCATGAAACCTCTCATGACATCTCTCACGAGACCTCTCATGAAACCTCTCACGACAACTCTCATGAGACCTCTCATGAGAGATGACCGTCGCACCACTTTTGACGATGCCGTCAAAATATTTCCGAATAGCCGGAACCTTTTATTGACGCTTCGACCGCCTCTCACGAGAGAAAACTTCTAAGTTTCGATAGCTCTCATGAGAGATGAACGGTGCATCACTTTTACCGATGCCGTCACAATATTCCCGAAGATCCGAATACCAAATTAAATGCTTCAACTTCCTCTCATGAGAGAAGACTCCTTAAGATGCCGTCAAACTGTTCCCCAACATTCTATTCTTTAAGGAGAAACCAATGACCTCGTTCCAATTCCCCTCCGTCAAACCGATTTAAAGAAATAGTTACGTGAAAGAAAACCGCTTCGTAGCCAATCGTACGGAGTGTCGTTGAAAAGCATTCTTCCAAGGTGGGTCATCTAAGCAGAACTCTCACCAATACTCTCTTGAAATCACTCATGAAATCTGTCACCAGACCTCTCACGAAATCTCTCTTATGACATCTCTCACGAGACCTCTCATGACATCTCTCACCAGACCTCTCATGAACTCTCTCACCAGACCTCTCATGACATCTCTCACGAGACCTCTCATGACATCTCTCACGAGACCTCTCATGACATCTCTCACGAGACCTCTCATGAAACCTCTCATGACATCTCTCACGAGACCTCTCATGAAACCTCTCACGACAACTCTCATGAGACCTCTCATGAGAGATGACCGTCGCACCACTTTTGACGATACCGTCAAAATATTTCCGAATAGCCGGAACCTTTTATTGACGCTTCGACCGCCTCTCACGAGAGAAAACTTCTAAGTTTCGATAGCTCTCATGAGAGATGAACGGTGCATCACTTTTACCGATGCCGTCACAATATTCCCGAAGAGCCGAATACCAAATTAAATGCTTCAACTTCCTCTCATGAGAGAAGACTCCTTAAGATGCCGTCAAACTGTTCCCCAACATTCTATTCTTTAAGGAGAAACCAATGACCTCGTTCCAATTCCCCTCCGTCAAACCGATTTAAAGGAATAGTTACGTGAAAGAAAACCGCTTCGTAGCCAATCGTACGGAGTGTCGTTGAAAAGCATTCTTCCAAGGTGGGTCATCTAAGCAGAACTCTCACCAATACTCTCTTGAAATCACTCATGAAATCTGTCACCAGACCTCTCACGAAATCTCTCTCATGACATCTCTCACGAGACCTCTCATGACATCTCTCACCAGACCTCTCATGAACTCTCTCACCAGACCTCTCATGACATCTCTCACGAGACCTCTCATGACATCTCTCACGAGACCTCTCATGACATCTCTCACGAGACCTCTCATGAAACCTCTCATGACATCTCTCACGAGACCTCTCATGAAACCTCTCACGACAACTCTCATGAGACCTCTCATGAGAGATGACCGTCGCACCACTTTTGACGATGCCGTCAAAATATTTCCGAATAGCCGGAACCTTTTATTGACGCTTCGACCGCCTCTCACGAGAGAAAACTTCTAAGTTTCGATAGCTCTCATGAGAGATGAACGGTGCATCACTTTTACCGATGCCGTCACAATATTCCCGAAGAGCCGAATACCAAATTAAATGCTTCAACTTCCTCTCATGAGAGATCTCGGTGGAGTTTCGACGACGTTCTTTTCATCGACGTACCGACCATACCTCGTCACCGTAATCTCTCATGAGAGGTCTTACGAAGGTCTTGAAAAACGTGTGGTGAGAGGTCTCATGAGAGATCTCGGTGGAGTTTCGACGACGTTCTTTTCATCGACGTACCGACCATACCTCGTCACCGTAATCTCTCATGAGAGGTCTTACGAAGGTCTTGAAAAACGTGTGGTGAGAGGTCTCATGAGAGATCTCGGTGGAGTTTCGACGACGTTCTTTTCATCGACGTACCGACCATACCTCGTCACCGTAATCTCTCATGAGAGGTCTTACGAAGGTCTTGAAAAACGTGTGGTGAGAGGTGTCATGAGAGATCTCGGTGGAGTTTCGACGACGTTCTTTTCATCGACGTACCGACCATACCTCGTCACCGTAATCTCTCATGAGAGGTCTTACGAAGGTCTTGAAAAACGTGTGGTGAGAGGTCTCATGAGAGCTCTCAGCAAAGATCTTTGTATTAAACTTTATGGATTACGGTGAAGTTGTTTCCCCGACGAATCTCATGAGAGCTCTCACCACAGTTCAAGAAGCAGTCTCGTGAGAGATTATGGTACATTTGTTACCCCGACGAATCTCATGAGAGCTCTCAGCTAAGAACTTAGAAACTTTCACGAGGGATTACGTAGAAGTTTATTCCCCGATGACTCTCGTGAGAGCTGCTACCGCGGTTCTCGAAGCAGGCTCGTGAGAGATAACAGTACAGATGTTACCCTGACGAATCTCGTGAGAGCCCTTAGCACTGATCTTAGTATTACACTCGATGGATTCCGGTAAAGTTGATTCCCTGACGAATCTCATGAGAGCTCTCACCACAGTTCAAGAAGCAGTCTCGTGAGAGATTATGGTACATTTGTTACCCCGACGAATCTCATGAGAGCTCTCAGCTAAGAACTTAGAAACTTTCACGAGGGATTACGTAGAAGTTTATTCCCCGATGACTCTCGTGAGAGCTGCTACCGCGGTTCTCGAATCAGGCTCGTGAGAGATTACAGTACAGATGTTACCCTGACGAATCTCGTGAGAGCCCTTAGCACAGATCTTAGTATTACACTCGATGGATTCCGGTAAAGTTGATTCCCCGTTGCCTCTCATGAAACCTCTCACGACAACTCTCATGAGACCTCTCATGAGAGATGACCGTCGCACCACTTTTGACGATGCCGTCAAAATATTTCCGAATAGCCGGAACCTTTTATTGACGCTTCGACCGCCTCTCACGAGAGAAAACTTCTAAGTTTCGATAGCTCTCATGAGAGATGAACGGTGCATCACTTTTACCGATGCCGTCACAATATTCCCGAAGAGCCGAATACCAAATTAAATGCTTCAACTTCCTCTCATGAGAGAAGACTCCTTAAGATGCCGTCAAACTGTTCCCCAACATTCTATTCTTTAAGGAGAAACCAATGACCTCGTTCCAATTCCCCTCCGTCAAACCGATTTAAAGGAATAGTTACGTGAAAGAAAACCGCTTCGTAGCCAATCGTACGGAGTGTCGTTGAAAAGCATTCTTCCAAGGTGGGTCATCTAAGCAGAACTCTCACCAATACTCTCTTGAAATCACTCATGAAATCTGTCACCAGACCTCTCACGAAATCTCTCTCATGACATCTCTCACGAGACCTCTCATGACATCTCTCACCAGACCTCTCATGAACTCTCTCATCAGACCTCTCATGACATCTCTCACGAGACCTCTCATGACATCTCTCACGAGACCTCTCATGACATCTCTCACGAGACCTCTCATGAAACCTCTCATGACATCTCTCACGAGACCTCTCATGAAACCTCTCACGACAACTCTCATGAGACCTCTCATGAGAGATGACCGTCGCAACACTTT